>NC_092063.1:2145000-2367500 GCF_039877785.1 Chaetodon trifascialis | reverse complement strand
AATCTGAGCTACAAAGTGAACGTTCAGCCCTCCCCTACTCCATCTAGACACTGATTTCTCATGAAAAGGCCAAATTTGCTACTCACAATACATTTTAAATAGTTTGAGAAATAAAAAATATCCAATGTAAGAGAAAAACAAAACCTGTCAGACCTCCATTGTCTGACTTGTTGCACTTTTGTGGGATTTTTTTCTGATGCTTGGTTGTTGATTGGTTGTTGTTTGTGTGTTGTCTGCTCTCATGTTACTGGACTTTAGTGCATCACAGCTTCTTGCTAAACAGACTTCAGCAGTGTGTTAGTATATTTCAAGGTTTCCAGCATATTTGGCAGATCCTTGGGTAATCATGACAGTTTCTGCTATTTAGACCCCATAATGTATGGAGTACCCCAGGGCTCAATTTTAGGACCAGTCTTGTTTTCATTACATATGCTTCCCTTCAGTCACATCGTATGCAAACATCCTGCTGCATGTCATTGTTATACAGATGACACTCAGATATATCTCCCCATACAGCCAAGTAAATCCTTCTGAACTTCGGTGTAAACTGAGTCCAGTTCTGTTTTTACCCTCTGAAAAAGATTCAAAACCCATTTTAGGTTTTAAATATGCAGAAGTTGTCTCTAGTTGTCTCTCTACAGTCTCTTCAGGATTGTACTGCTGCAGGAGTCGGTCATCCAGCGTAAAGCAGAAACCACTCAACAGGCTCCAGCTATACTAATAAAAATTAAGCTGCAAGACTTTTAATTAAGAACAGGAAATTAGAACGTATTACTCCACTTTTAGCATCTCCACACTGGCCTTCCATTTATTTTAGGATTGATTTGAAGATTTTATTAACGACTAATCAGGCATTTCATGACCAGGCTGCAGATTATATTTTGCCTGTGCTCATCCTGAGATCCTCAGACAAGAAGCTGCTGGCTGTTCCTGTCTCTGGATTTAAGACTGAAGGGGATCATTACTTTGCTCTCAGGGCACCTGAGCTCTGGGAGGATCTGTCTGAGAAGCTCTGGCTCACCAAATCATTATCTGTCATGTTATCCATCTGTTTATTTTTACTATTTGAATAAAGAAAATAACATCAGGCATCTCTTTTTTCTTCATCTGCACAGTGCTGCCAGCTGATAGTGGATAAACAAGTGAAGTGAATTTGCAGACAAGGCTGTTCAGTGTCTGTTGCACCCACACGGTGATGACGAGGTGTGCTGTATGTGACATGTATATTAATATAACCAAGTACAGGTGAGGGCAGAGGTGGAGGAATGAGCTAATCAGTCAGTCATTAAAACTAACTGGGATGTTAGCAGTAGGGTGTGAAGAAAGGCAGAAACAAACCAGTAAACGTAAGAAGTGCCTGGTGCAAATCAAACGTAAAGAAACCAGTAGTCCCCCTTTGTTGTTGTTGTTGTTGTTGTTGTTGTTGTTGTTGTTGTTGTTGTTGTTGTTGTTGTTGTTGAAACCACAGCAGCTCCTTCTTTAACCCTGTAATGACGGCCCTTCATGTTTTTTACTCCTCCTTTCCCACAACTCTGCTCCAGCCCCTTCATCCCTGCCTAAGGGTGATTAGCCCCATCTCTCCTGTTGCCTGGAAACCCGACTAATGACAATGGGCTCCTGCAGGTTCAGGTGTCCACAGGGAAAACAGAGGAAAGTGGTGTAAGATAGCTGTCTGGAGAAGCACATTAATTTGTCACATATTTGAATATTGAACTTGGAGGCTGGACCACAGATTGACCTCACTGAAAACATTGTATTATAGACTGACAGAAAAGCTGGAGATCATAAGAGAACAGACAAATCCAAACGCCGTCTTTCAGCTTTGCAAACATGACCAGTGCACAGATAATCCCATTCTACCTCTAATTCACTGCAGCAGGGCGGAGAAATGGGCCCTTCAGACATAAATGAGTTATCTACAAATCACTCTGAGTCTGGTCTGTTGCATCGCGCTGATTGAAGTTTGACAGTTTGTGGGAGAGATACTGAGCCATCTCTCACTGTCTCTGTATCTCTGTCATCTCGGCCACAAAACGAAGCATTTTCTCTTAAATATCAGAACATGGATCTTTAGAAGTGCACTGCACAGTCCAGCTGATCAGGATCATGAGTGTGGATCATTTCTAATTCTGGCTTTGGTGAAGAGAAGGGGATCAGAGGAGAAGCGGGTGTAGCTTCATATCAGTATTTCGCAAGTTAAGTTTCACGACTTTCAGAGCGATGGCAGACACGTGTTTTGTTCTTGGTTGCAAAATTAAGCGCATAATTCCACCCCAGCCACTTACCCCGAGGACACAGCAGCCAACATGTTGATCAACCCCTTGGTTTATTTTTCTCCTGTTTTATCCATTACTGTGTCCAGTCAAGCGTGCTGGATAATGTTAGCCAATGTCAGCCTGCCAAGTTCCATCATGCTTCATGTCAAAGGCAGACAGGACATTGAACATTGCCTGGAAATGTCCTCAGCATGTCCTCCAGCTGCTTCCCTGGAAGAATCTTGAGTTTAGAGAGAAGCAGGAAGTATTGAGGTTGCTTCGACATCATCATGTAAACTGCTGTTTGCTCCTCTTACTGACAACTTCCTGATGTTTTTCCAACGCAAATGAGGGTTTTTCTTTCTAGCAGAAATGCTTTGAGACATTCAGAAATACTCTGCTTTCGATAATAATTTGTGTCTGATATGATCTGACAAAAATAGTTTAGTTACCCAATTTTTTTTTTTTTTAAATTTCATCTACTTTCTATCCCTCAAATAAAAATCCAGAAAACAATGAATGTGTCAGTATTTTTCATTACATACACTTCGCACTGGTGCACGCTGCGTATTGGACCTCAACTGGTTTCCACACAAACTCATGCTTGTAGATGCATTAACTTTTTTTTTTTTGCAAAAACATTTCCCTGAAACACATTTCTGAGTGGAGCATTTGGGAAGTTTGCCTTAAACACACAGTCCAAATCTCATTTAACACTGTTGTTGCTGTCTGAGCTGACAGGTAAAGTAGATCAGTGTAGGAACTGTGTCTGAATCAGGTTTCATGTCGGATTTATAACAGTAATTAGGGCATTTTCACATTAATTTTCACATAATTTGCAGCAAACATACAGCAGATCTCAGGTGTGATTGCTTCATGCAGATTTCCACCCGACACGAGGTGTTTCAACAGTAAGGGGTCGGTCAGCGAACCAAGCAGGACCACAGCAGCACAGCTGGGACAGCTTGATATCCGCAGATGTGAAGCCATACTGGGAACACTCGGCTCCGCACAACCCAGCTAAAATAATAATAGCTCTTGAGTTATTACTGGAAAATAAACACACAACAGTCAGAATGCTCTCCTCTGGTATTTCATGTACAGCTGAAGTAGCCGCTATCGTTACCTATGGTTGTGTCTTTTTTGCATTCCCATGTTGTCCCATGGAGAAATGCAGAACAAAGGCTGTGTGGACAGATTATCATTATTGTTTTTCAATGGAGGAGAAAATATCTGCTCATAAACATGTCCGTCTCGACCAGACCTTGGTTCTTTACAGCCTTGGCTGGCCTTGCAGAAGAATGTTTTGTTCATATCTATCACTTTTCTGCCATAATGGACAAACTGCTTTACAGTTAGCTGCTGTGCAAAGCACTGGCCTGCACATCAGTCTGCAGCAATCTGTACCCAGCCCGTCTCCTCATTTCTCAGTTTGTGCATCCTTGATTCCTTTCCTCGCCTCCTCATCTCTCGTCTTAGTCCCTCCCACCTGAGATACGAGTGGAGGGGGCATTTCTCAGTTCTCTAAATGCAAATCACTTGCAGGCATTTTCCAGCCAAAGATTAAGCAAAAAACAGTTCAGGACCAAACAGTGTGTAAGGTGGAGGAACACCTCCCACCTCCATCACACCAACAACGAATGTTTGTGGCTACAGCAAGAGAGAGAAATATATAACTCAAAGACAGATATAGCATGTGCCCTATGGCAGTGGCATCAGATGTAGCATCTGCCAACATTATGACATGTGGAAACATCTCCAGGTTGCGATGAACATTTATAGCATATGTTCACAACAACAGCACTCACAGATTAGAGTATCACGCACCTCACAGAAATTCAGCGACTGTGGGTCGAACGTTGAACGGCAGAAAGTTTGACTAACACAACGTATGCATACAAAGGGAACACTTAGATCTGCACAGTCCTGCTCCCGTCATGGTCTGTTCATTCCAGCTGTGCGTCACGCCTCTTTTACACGCCGTGGATGCTGAATTCACCTGTGTGTCGTCTCTCCTCGCTCCTCTCTCCTTGAGATGCATCTCAGGAATTGAGACATCCTTCAAGATGGTGCACTGGGACCGATTTCCAGGTCATGAGAGAGAGGAGAGAGGAGGCAAAAAATAGAGAAATGAGAAGAGCCCCCGGCCTTTTTCACAGCAGACATTGTGACTTGTCAATGCAGAAAAAGCGCAGGTGTTACTAATAACCCTGATGATTTCTTCCTCCCATTCAGATGTCCTTGGAAGACATGACAGCATGACAGTGAGTCAGCATGCACAACACCAGGACTCTGAAAATGAGGCAGCTAAATGTGATTCAGTGATCATAACTCACGCTTTGCATTATTTACACCTCACCTTCTTGTACTGTGACATGCCTGCTGTGAAAAGGGCCTATTAGGAAATCCTAAATGATGGCCAGTGCAGTCTAATCAGTCTATGCAGCTGCAGGCTGGGACTGAATCCACCTCAGGGCTGTTGTTGCATGCCAGCCGGAGTCTGTAATTTATTCAGGCTTGTACTTCAGGTCCAGTTCATAGGTCCCATATTTCCTGTTACCCTCTGTCTCTCGGCTTGCTTGTGGGATTCACAGTAATTGCTGAAATCCAGTTCGTCCTGTTTGGCACTGCAGCAGAAAAACATCCTACAACTGGGAGACACGACGGTGACAGAGCGGCTCCAAGCATCCGAGTGAGGGTTTCAACATAAACACTCAAATCACTTCAAATTACCTCCCAACATCAATCAGAAATGTCTCAGCCTCGGTCTGTGGTCCTGTCCTCATAGAACACACACACACACACACACACACACACACACACACACACACACACACACACACACACACACACACACACACAATGAACCAAGAAAGCAAAGGGGAAAAAATAGAGGAGCCTCTTCCTCGCCTTGTAATTACCGTCACCATCATCATCATCACTCCCAGCATCCTTTGCTCTTTGAACGAGGCGACCAGGAGACAGAAGACAAATATAGAAACACGACAGAAAGACATGTGAAAATAAATGGAGGGATGAACACAAGAGGACAGGAGCGGGAGACGAAGAGAGGTAAAGTGGAGAGCGGGAGAGGACAAAGGTGGTGCAGCTGAAGCGTGACTGTAATTGATTCTGACACGAGGTTTTTCTTCCGACTGCTGGACACACACACGCACACACACACGCATGCACACACACACCTAACAAGACTATGATATGATATGTATTGACTCTCCCACATCTTAGTCATTTCCTTGTATTTTATATTGACGACATTTAAACTGCAGCAAAGTTTCTTTATATACATTTTCTGTTTTAATTCATATTTAAACTCCAAATTAATTCATATTAAGGATTATAACTCTTTTTTTTCCCCTGTGGATGAAGGTAGACAGTAGACATCTGTACCACATGAATCTGGATCATAACTCAAAGAAAATTGGTGAATGAAGAACAAATATGATCGTGGTTCATTCGTGGTAATGGGCTGCATTCATATAGCGCTTCTCCAGTCTCGTGACCACTCAAAGCACTTCTACAACACAAGTCTGCACACACAGAGTGCACACACACACTCTTTCCTCCCAGCTACACGGAAAACACACTTCTTCCAGCGCTGAACGCTGGCATCGCACATCGATCATGTGCTGCACAACTGTCCAAAACAAAGGAAATTCTGAGGATGCAAAGCTGTTCTGAATCTTTATGTAACTCACACTTTCCAATTAATGCCAGATTAACGATTCATCATGAATCTTTGATTTTGACGGTTTAATGGTAAAATCTCATCATCCAATCTTTATGTATATTTGTAATATTGTGTTATTTTCTGTTTCTGGCTGTAAAGAAGGAATTCGTTGAATAGACGCTGCTGTCTGCTGCCAGCAGGCAGCACAAACACATGCTCACCGTCTCATTCTGCTTATTCACTGTCTCTTTTTCCATTTTCTCACTGTTTTGCTCGCATCCCTTTCTCTTCTGTCATGCATTCACGCAGCCCGGCTGCATTTATTCCCCCTGTCTGCTCTCTGTCTTTCATTGCCTCCATCAACCTCCTCTAACCCGTATTTCTAATGCATCACAAGCACTCAACAGCACAGACTCCATTTACTTCACTCTTGTTTCTCTAAATGCTTTCTGCTGTGGGTTTTTATCCAGCAGTCCGGCTGCAGTGCACTAATGTTAATTAGTCCCTAATTGCAGCTTTTATCTTGTTTAGACTTTTAGAACGCCCTTGTCATGTGTCAACAGTTCATCTGCTTTGCAAAAATAAACTCGATCAAGTGGAGAGTTTCTGTCCTAATCATGAGAGGACTGCATGCATTCTCGTGCACTATTAATAGATATTGTTTGCATTTAGAGCTTCTTCACCACACGTCGTATAATGGAAGTCGACATGACGACACATGCTTAAATCTATTTGAAAGAATTTTTACAACTTTAATAAGCTTTAAGTCATTCAAAGTGATATAATGATGAAGTACTTGTATCTTGAGCGCAGCATAAATCCATCTATAAAGTCATAAAACTCCTGTAACCCCATCATTCAATCCTCCCTGGAATGAAGTTTGCAAAGTGAATATCCAGTACTCTTCTCTTCTTCATCATCATCACCTCTATCTGCAGTCACCTTTACAGTGCCCTGGAAACTGAATGATGAGATGTCACGCTCAAGTCACTGCATGGCACTGCTGTTGGGTAATCTTTCATTTCTCCTTGTGGAGCTTTTTGGATTTTTCATTTCTGAGAAGTCATTTCGACAGACTGTTATCGGCGGTTCTCTCACATCTGTGGACGTAGCTGGATCTGATGATAATGTGCGCAGTGTTTTTAATAATCGAGCTCAGTCTACGGCTCGAACATGATGGAATATTTCTTTTGCTTCCTCCACACACTCACAGTGATTGACCCCATTCTAAAAACCTCTGATTTCTCACTGAAGTCCTCTGTGGTGTGATAAGTTCATCTAAAGCTGTCTTCCTGGCAGACCTCGTGTCACTGGTGTGGGACGGCAGCTATTTGCAACCAGTCAGGTGTTTCAGTGTGTATCAGCCAATCAATGCATTGATTCCATTTGAATATCTAGTCAACAAATGGATCCTCTGTGGGATTATATATGGATTTTTCTGTAAAAGAGGCCAACATGGAGCATGGCTCAGAGCTGCTGCTTTAGTGTACTGGGTGTAATTAGTGGATGAGAACAGTATTTCTATTAAAACGTAGCAACAGGTGGAAGCTACCTGGAGGAAGTGCAATAAACTGTCCCTTGGTTCCCTGCACAGCTTATCACTTCATTTATTTTTCTTTGCTTGAATATTGAACCTTTTATTGCGTTCTGTCTTGTGAGCTTAAACAGCTCTTTGTATTTTGTCCCTGTCTATTGTGTGGTGGAAGTCCATCCAGTGAATCAGTCTCCAAGGAGACTGTGGTCATCTCGGCGGTAGGCTGGTGCTCACGTCTTCAAGCATCACTGAATTCACACAAATAGCAGCAACGGCATCATGATATAAACAAGAGCAGGTTAGAAAACAGTCAGGCTCTCATTAATATATGTTAATGATCCTAAATGATTAAAGGCCTGTCTCAAATATAAAGCTGTTTGGATCTCTCTGCAGAGGAGATATGATGAACGTTTGGGTTGAGTTTCAACACATTTACAGCCACACACTTGTTTTTCTGTGATGAAAGGAAATGGATTTTGGTGAGACTCCAATCACTGATACTGCTCATGGTTTATGTAAGGCTGTCCATTTTAAATAAAGGCTTCTGATTGTATTCATGTCCAGAAGCCTTTATTTACCTCCTTGCATCCCACCGTCTCCCAGATCCCGTCTCCGTCACTCCCATATTCTCTTTCTCAGTACAGCTTTGATCCATGATTGAGTGCGTGCTGATTACAGTACCAATAATAGAAAACAACAACAACAACAACAACAACAGTGGCAACCTATGAAATTCCCAAACCAATGTTCTTACAGAATGCTTTAGAGCCAACTTTTCAGCTTGAAGTTGGAGTGAAAACTGCAGCGACTTGGAACATTTTTTTGTCTTGAATCTATTTTACAGTGTGTGAAAAATCCATTAAAACCTTTGTATGAGTTGGGAGCTTTGAAGGCACATGGCTTTCTTCAAAATGTGTAATGTTCAGTGTTTGTGACATGCTGGCGGTCAGAGGGCTGCTCTATTCGTTCTTGCTGAACATAAAGCCATTATGGTGTGCCATGTTCTTGTGCTCTTTGCTGAGAGGCTAAGTGTGGGGAAGCAAAGTACTCTGACCTTTAGGATTTATTCCTGCCAGCATTTCAGAGCTTTGAAATGAGACTTGTTTGAGACTCATCGCTCACTCGCCTTCTTTCTTATCCACTGCTTTGTCTTTTTTTACTCAACATGCAGTAACATCTTGAGACGTCGTCATTACGCAGTGAAAAGACTGTTTCATTCAGAGCGCCGGCTTGTCAAAGTGCTGCTGGCTTCAAACCGAGCTAGTAATGAGGATGCAGGAGATAAACATGGGGATTAATGTGTTTGGCTGTCTGTTATCGTTTTCTCCATCTCCTCCTGTTTACTCATATTTCCACCTACACCAGCTCACCTCCCATGTCTGTCTCGGTCATTCCCGTTGGTCCTGTTTTATCTCTTTGTTCATTGTTGTCGTCCTTCATCCTGATGCTCTGTCTTTTTACCTCCTTTCAGCATTCAGGGCATCTTCTCTCTGTCCATAAACTCTGAATCAGACCTCCCCACTGCAGTGTAATTCAGCTGTCAGCCAGAGGCAATGTGAGAAGAATCAACAATGAAGAAGAGGCTTGCTGCAAACCAAAGACTCAGCCCTGGACCATCTTCAAGCTGCAAGTGGAAGAGTGAGCAGCTCGTTCACAGACGTGAGATTTGATGATGTGATGTAGAGTAATGACGACTTTGCTCCGCCACAAGTGCATGACAGCAACATGAATTTCCACCTTTCATCACACAAAGAGTTCACAGGTACAGTCAGGGTAATCTGTGTTAACGCCCACAGAAGTTCACTTTAAATTCATTTTAATAGCTCAAGGTTTGCGCAATATGTTTCTCTGTCGATGCAAAGTGTCGAATAAATCCAGAATAAGTTTGTGGCATGGTGAATAAAAGAAAGCAAACCAATGTGCTGGCAGACCTGCAGGTTAGCTTGAACCCTGTCAGAGATGTGAGAGTCGTCATTTCTCGTCAGTGTTGTCTGCGTCTCAGTCGTCCTCCGTCTCTCGTGTTCCTCCCTGTCTTTTATCTGGTGCTGCGCTCTCCCCTCTCTCAGCGGGTCTTTGCTCTGAGTGTGTTTGTAAATTGGCACTCCGGGCACCTCGTTGCTGTCTGGTCTTATAGCCTGTGTTTCTAAATTGGCGGCCGAGCTGCCTGAGATGAAACTGGGCCAAATTCACAATGTGATACGACGAAGGACAAATGTTCTACATGGCCCACAAAGTGCCCTGTTGTAGCTTCTGTATATATAAAACTACTATTACTCACTATTATGGCTTGGGAACACCTCGGGATCCCCCAGAAGCAGTTTTGCCAATTCAGTGACTTTCTCGTTATTTTGGAAACCTACGTAGATAACTTTGACTTTGTCTGGCTGCACGATGCCTTCTGCCATCTCAGGCTTTTCTAATTGCTGCCAGTACCAGAGTTCCCCGCTGGACACCCACAGTGAAGGCCTGAATCTGGTCCTGTCCACCCTGCTGCCTCCACCTCGCGCCTCCTTGGCCAGTCCTGCTCCACACCTTCCCACTCAGTTGTGTTTGGGATGTTAAATGTTAGATCTCTGGTGAATAAATGGCTTTTCTGTCATGATGTCATTGTCAAATCACATTTCTTTGTACTTACTGAGACTCGAGTTCAAAATTGTGTACTAACCTACTGCCAACTACTGCAGTACATTCTGATTAAGTATGCCATTGTTTGTGGTTCACGTTTCATTTAAAGAAGAATTAAAGTAAAGTTACTATTATGATAAAAAAAGGACTGTGCAACATCAGCAGCTACCATCGGCAGAAGCAGACGAGGAGGCTGCTGAGCTGAGGAGGCGACTGCAAGTGAGAAGAGCCGAGAAGGAGGAGGAGGACTAAGAGGAGGAGGAGGAGGAGGTGCTATATGAGGTGCTCATACCAGATGCTTTTTGCTAGTCTAGTTTACTTGCAGGCGTTTGTCACGTACACAACATGCACACACTGTGCAGCTGAAACGCACCACAAACTGAATTAACGTCACAGTTAGTGTGAAAAGCATGCGATGATTATTACTCTCACCAGTCTCGGGGGTCTGGACATGTGTTTCAATCTGCAGACCCCCAAAATCTAGTTGTGATTTTACCCAGGAGCCCAGCGTTGTGTTGCTGCTATGTTGACCCCACAATGGGCCAGTTTTGACCCAGTATTGTTCAGTGTAATAATACTGAATGATGAACTTAGTTAGAGTCGCTGTCTTTCAGTTTTTTTATACAGTATGTGTATCTGAGACTAAGAAAACAGGTTGAAAATGTATTCGAGTCAATAGATTCTGTGTCCAGAAAGCGTCCCCTCTACCTGAATGTGATTTGTGTCCAATCACTGTCTGACTGTCTGCCTTTTAGACACTTTGACATTTCTGCACTCTGCAGCCTCGTAGCTGTGTGGGTCTTGGAGTCCCATCGGCCCCCTAACCAGATTTTCTGCCGTCGTCGTACGACATCACGAAGGGTTGTGGTCGGCCTCTTATTTGATTTGGATCAGCCGTAGAGGAGGGAGTGATAACACAGTGGTTTTGTAAGAGCAGCAATTACATCTGGATCAATAAGGGTAATAAAAGCGAACGCTTTCTAAAGCTCTGACCCTCAGCTGTGGTTTCAGAGGAGGAAAATTATATCTGCAGCATATTGCTTCACAACTGCGCATTTATATTGTTGAAGTTTTAAAGCCAATATCTCGTCTTAGTTTCTGGTTCTGCAGCTTCAAAGCTGCAAGGCTTCTCGTCTTTTCGAACTTTTGTTTGTTATTTTTTTACGATCTCGCTTCCTCTTAGGCTGCTCCCTCACACAAACCTTACTACACTTTTTCGTCCAGATGAAAGACTCTATCTCTTGCCCTGAGACTGAAGCTTATCCAAATGCATCCTTCCCATCCCCTCCAAGAGCAAAGAGGAACTTACCACAAGGCTGGCTCAAGAGTTTTTGGTGGCCAATGGATTAAAGTCACGTTCGTTTGTGTTGTTTATATTATAAGTAGTAGAAGTGTCAGTTTTAAATACTCAAAAATTGCAAATGACATTAAGAAAGTTGTCTAAGGATATGTTAGCAAAAATCATGATATGATGCTTAAATCTCTGCTAAAATAACAAAATATTTTCTCGATTTCTGACAGTCACAGTTGGTTTATGTCTCCAGTATTTCTCTCAAGTTTAAGATAAAAAATAATCAGACTCACATCAGTTAACTGTGCTCTGCTCTGCGTGGTTCACCAAGGGTTAAAGTACATCCCGAGTCCTCAACACTCGCTATTTTGGAAACTAGGATGACGTTCATAGGATTGGTTTTAGAAGCCATCTTTTTCTTGTTATCTCTCTCTCTCATTGCAGGCCCAGGTAAAATGCACCATTATGTGAAATGCCCTTAAGGGCATTTCCACTGCAGTATAAAGACATAAAAGCGGGCTGAAAGAACAAATCGATATCTGCTGAATCATTACTTTATGGTGGGTGTTTTTGGAAAATGATGCCGGTCAAAAAGAAAATTGTTTGGTGAAATATCGCAGAGCGGAGACGCAGATCTCCAGGCTTTGTTAAGGCAGCAGATGAAGTCTGAATATGTGGCTCTGCTTTTGTAGTTTGGTCCCATGGTTGGGATTTCCAATTAGGATGGAGGGAAGAGAGCAAGGTGAAAAGAAGCTGTAAACGGGGGAATAAGGCAGAGGTGTCATAGGCTGCAGATAATAGACCGCCATTTTGATGTGCACTCAGTACAGGTACATCCAGCGAACAGTGAATAAGGCCCAGCAGTGTGCTGTGATGATCCTGCAGTGTGAACAGGCTGAAGGACGTCACTCAGCTTGTGTTGGTCCTCTTAGCGATGCTCCGAGCCTATACAATTTAACTGTGATGTCAATCTAGTAGAATTTAACCAGTAAGTCAGTCAGCTTTGTCCTCCACCAAGGAACAGGTCATCTGTCACTTTCCGACATCATCCTGATGACTGATTTCTGATCTGATGTCCCGACCAGCCAGACTGCACTGCTGGTCCCAAACACACACGACCATCACAAAAATGATTTGTTTATCGATCACTGATGTGCATTTGGCTGAAGGCAACTGAGGCCCCATTTCCAAAATCCAGGTGTGATTAAACACACCTTAATCTCCAGTCTGCCACATGTGAATGTTTTTGTTTGCCAGATTACAGAATCACCTCTACTCCAGACCAGCAGGGGGTGTTAATGCACCTCAGGCTCTTTGCTTACTGCTAAAGTTAAAGAAGTGAAGGAATAAGTTTGTTAGAGCTAACAGATGAGACCAGTTTATGAACTAAGAGCGAGACAGCTGACAGAGAGTCTGATGCGTTGACACCTTTTCAACTCTGGCTCATCAGAATTACAAATCGAAAAGTCAGAAAAGGAAAAAAGTCATAAATAACTGTATTTTATGATGTGAAGTAAAAGCAAACAGAGCTTTAGTGGCATGTTGTTGTGTGGTTGTGTATTTGGTTGATGAGCTGCCAGCTTTTGAAAAAACTGGCAGATTAAAGAACAACAATCCAAGAAATGTTGGTAAAATTGAAGAATCTCTGCAGAATCAGGACGAGCCCAAACTTTCATTTTGGACTTTATATGACCAAACTGTTCCCCTCCTGTTTTCCTTCAGTGAACTGTTTTTCACTCACATCCAATCACACTCACATTTATGGGATCAAGGGGCTTTGATTAGCCATTATTACCTGAAGCTCTACAATCAAAAACTGTCTTCATCCTTCGTACCTGCACTTCATTTATTCAGTACTCACATTCTGGAGGACTGATGAATTATGAGGCGCGTCTGGTGCTGAGTACAGGCTTTACCTTTTATATATCGGGACCCGCTTCTCTAATTTGCCAATTTCTGCTCTGCCTGTCATTCATGTCACACCGACTGAAGTGATGAGGCAAAAAATGATTCCTTTTCAGTCTGACAGGTGAACAGAAGAGGAAAGAGCAGATCTGTTTTTCACTCCCTGACAGGCTGAAAAACACATTAATCTTTTCCTCATTTTCTTCTTCCAAGTTCACCGCGACCCTCCGCTCTTTGTGCCTCTGTCGTACAATAGAAACCCAGAAAGTAATAAAATAACTCCTTTTGTTGAGTTTGTAAGGAAGTGTCTATTAGCTGCAGGGCAGCAGATTTTATCAGCTGAAGAGATGGTGGCTCCTCAACAGGTAACTCCACGTTTTGGTTTTCAGTCCCTGCAAAGTGTTTGGAAATTAAAACTCAGTTCATCTGCTGAGGTGAAACCCCTGTTTTCTTTTCAGGAACTAAAAAACGGGCTTATTTAGCACATTGCCATCAGGAATCACGAGTGACAGAGGATGCAGAAGCTTTATTTATATTCTAGCTTTGAATGGAGAAAACAACAAAAATATTGGCATTCATACAAAATCTTGCCTGAAATGCACATATTATGTAAAATAGCCAATTTTTCAAGCTTTGAAATAAACTGAGCTGCAAATACGAACACACCCACTAGCAGCGGCGTTAGGTCTGAACATATTGTTTAAAGCAAACATGAATAATATTTGCATGCTTTGGGTGAGATACCGATGAGGAGTGTGTAGTTAATGATATTTATCTGCTTCTTTTTCAATTTGTCCAGCTCTTATCTTTCACAAGAGGTGAAGACAGAGCCCCAGAACCACTTTATTCTGCTTTCACTGACAGCTGGACCCGTTAATCTCATCTGTTTGGCAAGCCTGAGCTGCAAACAGCATATATGTAAACCTTTTCATGGGGGCGATTTTTCACCGCTTTGACGTTTGTGTGTTTTACAGCCTGATGGTGCTGCTTCGTGCCTGCAGCGGGCTCTGCTTTAGCTTTCACATTTCATGTGCTCTTGTGGCTTTGTTTGTCTTGATGCTGCATTTTTGGCTTTTGAAAAAGACATTCATCATCTCACAGTGTTATTTTACTAAGGGCTTGTATTATATCGTAAATCTTTTCTCTGATTTTTAGTTCATTTTTGTTGAAGCGAGTTAAGAAGACAGTTGGAATAATGCCTTCAATGCCACAAATTCATTCAGTTTTATGATTAATAAAGTCAACCAATTGTCTTAGATTAAGTAGGAGGCCAAGCAATAATGAGCCGTATCCTCCCAGTGCCAATACACTAAATCCAAATGACCCATGACACATGCCAAAGAGAAGATAAGAGCCATTTTTAAAGTCCCACAAAGGGATAATCAGACCAAAATAAAGGCTAAAATAGATAAATGAAAAAGAGAGATGTCCTCTTAGCAGACAAACACACTCACACTAGTGTGAAAAAATAAACTGGTTCAGCTCTGCTGGTGGAGGGAATTAGAACAAAACTGCAAACAAACAACAAA
This sequence comes from Chaetodon trifascialis, assembly GCF_039877785.1. Lineage (NCBI taxonomy): Eukaryota > Metazoa > Chordata > Actinopteri > Chaetodontiformes > Chaetodontidae > Chaetodon > Chaetodon trifascialis. The sequence goes on along the minus strand of NC_092063.1, from coordinate 2,352,673 downwards.
AAGGAGGAAAAAACATGACAATGAAATGCAGACGTGACAGTCTGTCTGCTCAGATTCACCTCACTGATACAAACAGCAGCCCTCGTTTCAGAGGTGACGTCGGTTTCCCCGTTAGGACTGCCACTAAGACGGACGATGATTCATAACCTGAGGCAGAGACATGAGGTTTATGTGTGTCTGCTCCAACAGATATGAGTTACAAGGTTTAACAGTAAACAGGATTTACAAAGAGCGCCACTGCAAAGAGTCGCAGGCTGAAGACGGGATTTTATCTCCTGTCTGTTGTGGACCTGCTTTCAGCTGCCCAGCTTCGGTCACCTGTCACAGCCGCAGTTAGAAAGGAAAACTTTAACTGAATTTTGACATGTAAATCTGGGTTTCTAACCCATATGAAGCCATCTTGACAGCTGTGACAAACAGGGTTCACCTGCCCAGTAACGCTCGTGTGCGTCCCAGTGTTTCTGGACTCAGGGTTGTACAAAGACACCCACCTGGTTCGCAGTCGTCACTGATTGGTGCTCGCTTTGTGGCAGCATTAAGCAGCTTCTGTTGTCTTCAGTGACATTCATTTTGAAGGGAGCAGTGCAGAGCAGAGACATCGGGGGAAGCTGGGGTTTTACGAAGTTACATGGTTTGCATCTTAATCGCTCCGCCACCAGGACACTTGAATTTCTCTGACTGATAAAACCTCTAGACAGGTTCAAGGTTGAGTTAGGTGATGCCAGCAGGGGCGATGTTCTGTAATCTACTGCATGTACCAAAAACAATAGCTCTGCTTCTTTAGGTCAGTGTCGCCCATTTATGGACGGCATTTTGTCTACTTGTTGCCTGCTTCACAGAGGACACCGGCACTGTGACATGTTTAAGAAAAGCACAGGTGTAAATAAAAATGCATGAATTTCCTTTTGCTGCTTTGGTTTCGGGGTCCTCGTCTTGTGCATGCTGGCTCATCGTCAGGACTTACTGCTTCATTGATATCATTACACCTGTGTCTTTCTTCTATGGATAAGACAACCTTTTTGAGTAATGTTTTGATGTTTTGCATTGAATCCAAACTTCAATCCCCTAATTGGAAAGTGAGGGAGCTCTCAATCCAGCAAAGTCTGTGCACTCAGACTCAGTCTTGAGAAAAGCTCTCATACAGACACACAAGATGTCCTTCAGTGTCCTTATGAGGGTTTCAGCTAACCCCACTGGAAACTCATCCATGGTGTGATTAGAGCAAATGCTCCGGCAGTGCTCTCATCGCAGCCACACACAAAGCATCTCATCCCTGCAGACAGCCTTTCCAACACGCGCTTAATGTCGTAAAACAGTCGCAGTCTGGCCGCTGCTAGCTCTCGGTTGGGTTCAGGCACCGAAATCACCTGAAGAGAAAACAGAAGGTAATCTAAATATAACAAAATGAGTCAAATGAGGATGAAAATATTAAAAATGAATTATTCTTAGTTTGCACAAGATTATGACAGTTAGGCCAACGTTTAAAGTCGATACGTCGATATCATACTCACTCAGCCAATCATAATTGCCAGTTCAGTGTGCAGTTAATTGAGGTTTATTTCCTTCGATCTGTGTGTGTGTGTGTGTGTGTGTGTGTGTGTGTGTGTGTGTGTGTGTGTGTGTGTGTGTGTGTGTGTGTGTGTGTGTGTGTGTGTGTGTGTGCTTCTGTCCATTTGTTGCTTCTTCACTGTCCTCAAGTGCAGACCAAATTACCTGCCATTGTTTGGAAAATGGAGCCCGGCAGTGAGGTAGCGTCTGGCTCTTTTGTGGCCGGCCCTTTTCATGTTTGTGATTATAAAGTCGTGATGTGTTGAACTGTTTATCTGAAGCTTTTTGAAGAGCTTTATATTCATAAGTGGTCAGGTTTAACTGAACCCCTGCATCTGAAAACATCGAGGCAGGAGAGAGCAAAGACCACAGAAAACCTCCTGCAGCTGTGTTGCATTCAGGTTAAACTGGTGTCCAGCACATTATTCTTTATTCAGTTCTGGATCCCTGTTAGCTTCATACTTGATGTCATCATACGCTGATATCAATTAGATCTGTGCAGTTTATCTTGTGCAATCTTGTATATTTTTACGGTGTAACAGCCCAAAGACAGAAGCATTTAATATGTTTTGCTCATACTGTATGCAGTGCCACATCCACTGTGAAATTGAGCCAATCTTCACAAGGCATTTTTTACACTCTGTTGTGCACATAGCATCAAGGTTGAGTTTTATTCCGTATGTTTTCGATGTCTCTTTGTTCTACTTGTTCCGTTTCCCCAGCATGGGATTAATAAAGTCTTAAAGATCACATAACGAATGAAATAAGTCCACTTATAAAACAGCAAACAACTGTAAAAGAAATAGAAACAAACACAAAACTGACATGGACACAGATTCTACATGAACGCTGAACAGTTGTTTCGGGGTGAGGGAATGGATTTAATACAGGACAGTATGAACCTGTGACAGTCCTCGCGTTAGCAAAAATCTGCTGTTTTCCAGCCGTGTTATCAGGGTCAACACAGCTGCAGCTAATAAAAATTAATGATGAGTGAGTTTTATTAATGACTAGATTTTGATAACTCAGCATTCAGTTTTATTGGCATTTGCTTGCAACAACACTGAAGTCAAACTTTAATTAATGTTACGAGCTGCGGCTGTGTTTGCTCTGACTCATCTTTCAAAGTGATGTGCGATTAATCGTGGAGGTCTCATTAGGACAGGGACGTATTATTGACAACAACTGAACCAATTAACGTGCATTTTAATGCAACTCTATAGAGCTGGCAGTTCCACCACCACCTCAGCTTTTCACTTAACATAGAAACAGCCACCAGTTTCACCTTTGTTTCAGAGAAATCCTGTTTTTCCATCAGTTCTGATGATTTTCCTTGATTTCAGCTCTTATGCATCTTGGGACTTGCAGTCAATGCTAAGTTTTTAGTCCCTTTGGGTGTCTTCATAGAACCAGATATTTCCTGCCACAGCTGCTCGTCATGTAGGCCTAACAATGATTCAACCAGCTGATCCAAGCTGAAGAAGAGCTCCCGCTGTGAGTCACGTCACATCGTCTATGAGAAAGAGGACCTCAGGAACCAGTTTCCCACTTTGCAGCTCTATTATTTAGTGTGGAAATGTCTTCTTGCTAGCTTCCTTGCTTTGATGTGAAAGAAAATCAGTGATGGACAAGGGAGTTACAGACTTACACAACACAAATAAAAGCTTCCTCCTGTGTCTGCTGCCTCAGTACTGCTCGTTATTCCGGTGGCAACGTGGACTCAAGAAGCGGAAGCTAGCTCACTCATTCCAGTTTGCATTGCTCGCACCCTAAATAATTTCTCATGTGGCTATCGCTATCTTACAGGAAGACGTGTTTGACTAGAAATTCATTGTTGTGACACGAGGACAACAGGTGAGTTGGGACAGAAGCAGGATTTTAATGGTAGCAAGCAGATTATATAGCAAGTTAGCATGTGAGCTGCCGCTAACCTCCTCGCTTACAGGCAGCTGTTTTTAGGAGAAAAGCTGCAGATACAGTTAGCAACGTGCGGGAGAACATTTAGCAGCTAAAGAGCCACATATTTCCCCCAGGAGCTGGACAGAGACAGAGAACAGCTCAAACAGTGTGAATATATTGTGAATATTTCAGGTGGCCACAAACACGACTCCAAAATAATGAACTCACTAAATCAACTTCAGGGAAAAAAACACAATAAAAATTCAGCAATTTTGGCGACGCAGTGACCACTCAGGGCTGGTTAAGGATCTACTGTTGCTGCAGCTCTCTCATGAGCTAACAGGTAACGTGCTCGCTCAGCCAGCACCTGGATGAGATGTTAGCACACTGCTGTTTCCTGACTGACTGCGATCCATGCAGCCTGCAGGATAGCCTCCTCCTCTTTGCAAGTCTTGTTCCCTCAAACATCAGTGCTGCAAAACGGCAGTTTGCGATTGGACGATGTCAAAAAGCAAAACTTCAACTCTGTAGATGATCCACTGACTGCAGCAGTTCTCTAAGATTTAGCAATTTGAAACATCCCTTCATCTTCTCTGCACCAAAAACTACACTTCAGTTGACATTTTCTTTGAAGCCAGTTTAAACAGCAGTTTTCCAGAGATAAAAAAAAAAACTGTGTGCACGGGTCACACAGCGTGAGGGGAAGGGAGGGTGTGAATACAGTTCAATGAAAGTAAGACAGACATGGAAAAAGGCTGCGAATCAGTGCTTTAAAGAGCAAAATGACAGATATAAAACTGTCATTAGTCAGCTATGATGAAAGAAATCTCATTACATAAGAAGTGCTGCCATTTCCCTGGAATAGTGCCATTTTATCAGTGAAATGACACGAGGCCAGAGGCCGTGCAGGACGACAATGTCTCAGCTCCCATGACAACCACAGTTTCATTCTCCCTAATGATGGCTCAGCATCACGTCCCAGCGGCTTCACACCGAGGACCCTTTCCCCCCGAACCCTCGCTTCAACAGGGAGGCCAATCTCCCCTGAGCGATGCTCTGTGTGTCTGCGTGTGTGTGTGTGTGTGTGTGTGTGTGTGTGTGTGTGTGTGTGTGTGTGTGTGTGTGTGTGTGTGTGTGTGTGTGTGCATGCTGCAGGTGACAAGTGAAAGACATTTTTTATGCCTGTGATTATTAAAAGTGTTCTTATCAGCCCGAAGCCTTGTGAGCTCGCGTCTTTGCTCTGCACAAATGGCGCCGTGCTCAGTAGAAAAATGCCAAATGGCCACTGTGACTCATGCATAACAACAGAAACAAGACACGTAAAGACGTAACAGCAAAGCCATCAGTGTTTATCTGTTTCTTTAGAACAGCGATGAGGCTGCTGGTAATTTCCACTGGGGGAAAACATGCAACCTGTTTCTGCCCACCTTGATTTTATTGGTGCAGGTAGCTCGACTCGCTTGAATATCTCTAAATATCCTCTTACTGCCGAGCTGTCGAACTTCAGATGAGAGAGAAGAGGAGGTCATTAAAATGTTGGTATACCCCCTCATTGCAGTGCACTCATAACGAGAAGCTTAACGAGCTGCAGTAACTCCAAATCAATTACAGCTGCAGAATTCAGACACTGATCAAGCCTGAAAAATTAAACATCAATCCAACATTAAATATTAGATTAAGCCATAAAAGGCTGTGCTATTTGTGGAGACGATGAACAGAAAATATTAGTATTTTATGTATGAAGACAAACAAAATGTGACTTTAAGTTCGATTAGTGTCTTAATGAAACAGTATTTCTACACTGAAGGCGTGGCAGACGAGTGGTACAACCATTCATCGGGCCGTTTTGAGATTTTTCATCTTCAAATATGTTTCTTTGTTCGAGTGAATAACACATTAGTGTTCAATAAATGCAAAAGATGCTGCTGGCTGCTGCTGTGTGCACTCATGGTTTTTAATTTTTCATCTATGGAAGTTCACAAATGTTCATTATCAGAACGAGAGGCTGCTGTCAGTGCTGTTTTAAACTGGCCTAAAACTTTACGTTGACATTTATTCAGTGGATACACGTTTCTATTAAAAATAAATAAAGAGTGCAGATCTGCAGGCGGTCACATCAGTGTTACATAAATGTTCATTTAAGTTCAGCGACTGTCTCAGTTGTTATTCACATTAAATTAATCTGTTTTATCAGATGCAAAAAAACAAAACCACTAAAGCATTTCAGAATATCAAGACTGATACATGCACATGTGTAAAATGTAGGACATCATTTTCAAAATCCACACATGGTATTTTTAATCTTTGAACAATTCACTTACGGTTATTTATTTTTTAGCACAAAGGAAATTTAAAACTACTAATTACAGATTATTAAAGGCATATCTACCGTCTTCCCTCACTGAAAAGCCCTCAATCTATGAATTATGTTCCAAAGGTTTAACTGCTGCTCAGAAAAGCTCAATGTGACTTCACTGAAATGTACATTCACGGTGCGTGCTTCACATTGGACCGCGGCTGAATGCCAAACTCGTTCTTATTTCAGACGAATATGAAAACAGCCTTCTGGTATCAAGCTGTGCACACACATCATTCTGCACAGTGAGAGTCAAACATCCAGAAGAAGTAAGAAGAAACAAAACACATTAATGTGCAGTGAGTCTCAGGCAGTCACGCAGTTAAAAACACATCCCACAGCCCGTGTCCATTAAATGTCCTTATGGCTTGAGATGCCCATGTGATGGAAACGGCCTGAGCTCTGTTCCTGCACTGTGTCCACAAAAGCTCTGCTCAAGTCATCATTCATTTCTATAGAGGCTACCAGCCACCAGTCAGTCACCAGAACTGAATGAGCCGAAGGCCGATCTCTGTTTTGCAGCTTTTTGGAAAGTCACCAGACTTCCTCCTCCTAGAATATGATTGTGGCTTTGACATTTCTCCTGACAAATGAACAAAACTGAAGGTGATGGTGTTTTTGTTCCAGAGTTGGAAGAAACTTCTTGGCAAGGGCTCATCGCAGGTAGCCCTAATTTGTGGGGATTTGTTGTATCACAGCATGTCACAGTCCTTTGGGTTTCACCCTCCTGATCTGTCTCTGCAGCTTTGTGCTCGATGGATTTCCCTCAAAGCCTGCAGGTCTCCTCCAGGACCACACTTCCACCCTGACGTCAAAGGTGCCGACCGCTGGTTCTGCGGTCCTGGAGGGCGCACAGGTGTGGGACTCGCCGCGAGACACCGTGACTCACCAGGACGTCTGTTGTTTGCTCTCTGCTGGTGATCTAATGTGAGCATGCCTGCAAACACACACATAAACCTGAGGGTGAGTCACCGCTCCCACCTCCCTTTTTTAAATGTTTTCCTAGATTAAAATCAAATCTATCAGCTGTTCATTACAAGCACGTTTTTTTAAGTTGGTCAGTAAAGTATATGCTGTCGGTCTTTTCAGCTACATGCGAAGATCATTACCAACATGCATTTGAGGAAATAAAAATCAAGAACTAAAAATCAATTTTAAGGACTTGATGACTTTTTCTATTTACATTTTCTTTGTGCAGACAGTTTCTCTATAATTACGCCAGCCGTTCATCTTCAACAAATTTGGGGTAATCGACAGTTAAGACGTCTGTTAAGGCTTTTAATGGCACGTGCTTGTGGTGTAAGTCGTGGGAACAGTATTGCTATTTAAGTGTCTATTAGCAGACGGGTAAGAACAGTCACACAGCAGCTTTTCGGCTGTTTACACCTCATCGTGGTTTGGGTGCAAAGAGCATAGATGGTGATGGACACCTGGGTGCTCGAAGCATCCGCCTTTAATTTCACCTCATTGCCATTTTTCAAAACTACTGAGTGATTCTGTATTCTGAACTTTCGCTGAGCTTCATTTCAGTCAGACCCCAGCAAACCCGACAGCAGACAGAGAGAAAGAGCAGAAAGTGAGGATAGCATCTATGAAGCGTTGAACTCACTGCAATGCAAAGGAATAATGAATGTTCGTGAAGCCAAGGCCAGCAATGAAAAAGAAGATCCCAGTAATGTTGTCATGGATGCAGGGGGGAGGGGGCTTACGAATTCTACAGGAGAAATATCCACTATGATGTCGAGGATAAGGCCATTAATAATGCAAGAGAATATGGCTAACTATGGTGCAGGGGAAATAGCCATAAATGATGATGTTCAGCCCTCCTGACATCATCACTATGCTTGTCTTATGCATGAACACACAAACTCTGCTTGTTGTAGCTTATTTTTATTACATCCATTCATCTTTCAAATCATCACTCTTTATGTGTGGCTTCAGCTTCAACAGCGTCTGTATCAGTGAACGAGTTCGTTCTGTTCGTAGTTCATCTGCTCTCACTGAGGCTATTGTGAGATCTGATTTTAGGGTGATTTGAGTCCCAATTCAAAAGGATTTCTTTGTCATTTGAGTGTTTTGCCTCTTGGCAGATACTCACAGGTGTCAGTGTGATGAAAGATCACACACAAAGGGAAGGAAAGTTCCTGAAGCGACGCAGCAAGAAGGCGGAAATGTCAGGACCACAGCAGCTACATGGCAACAATAACAAGCACACAAAAGACATGGCAGAGCGGTCTCTATTTATAGCGGGGAGCTAATGACTAAACAGCAGCCCAGGAAGGTGCTAATGGTCAGGAAACTGGAAACAGAGGTGGGAAAACTGAACAGAGGCCACTAGAGCCTGGCGTGGCTTTCTATTATACTATTCAGAAATAGATCTATAGAGTTTGAACCTTTCAAATAGCCTTTGTCAAAATGATGGAAATCACTTTCTCACTGTCTCTATCAGATGTGTCCACAAGCTGTAAGCATCACGATTCACTGTCTTTTGTTTCCCTGGTACGGCCCTGTTGTCTGAGATGACATTTGGACATTGATGCGAACAGGTTTGAGCCTCACTACAGAGCGATCCTGTGAATCAGTGTGGAAAACAGCGGCAGAGCAAGGATAATGGTACACAGTTAGCAAGATTTTGCATGGTTAGCAGAATAAATGGAAAGATTTGCTGAGGTGGAAAGTGCTTTAAAAACACAGAAGCCAAAATGAAAGCTTATCACAGACGCTGGATAAAGCCCAGCCGAGCAGAAACCCACATGAACTTTCAGTGTGTTTGGTCCTGTGCAACTGAACCGTGTGACCGAGGTTCCCACGGCTGTCTGTTTGGCTGAGTGGGAGGAAGTGGACTGAGTGGTGTGAGACACAAACGCACACAGTAGAAGAGGAGATGATCACATGAGGCAAAAACATTGAAAACGTGTAGAAAAAAATATTAAAAAATTTGATTATTTCTTTTCAAATACATCAAAACTTAAAACCTGCAATTTTTTTTTGGCCACTTGGGGGCAGTGTGCAGTGAACACACCACTGACAATCAGCTGGTTTAACGTTTATAGGTCAAACTGTTAGAAAGCAGGTACCTCACCTGGCGGAGTCCACCCTGCAGGGGCTAGATTCAAACCTCCTCCTCCTTTTCCTTCTCTGTCCTGAAAGCTAAAAAGCCCAAAAATATTGAGAAGAAAAAGCCAGAAATCAGTAGCTTATTTACATGTTCAGAAGTTCTAATGATGGCTGTCAAATATTCATGCTCTTCCAGCTCTGTTTCATTCTCGGCCAACTCCTGAGGAAAATCTGGCTCTTTTAACTGCTACCAGCTCTGACTGTGTCTGCCTGCAGCTCAGTGCTGAGCAGATAGTGAACAGCTGCCTGCTGTGGCTGGAAAACACTGCTGTGAGCGCACTGAGAGTGAACCAAACCTTAAATATGCTCAGCAAGCTAAGCAGTGATCTGAAGTTTGCTGTGAAGCTGAAGGGAGATGCAGGTGATAACTGTCTGTCATGAAACGACTGATGAGCTGCTGCTTACACCAGAGTTAATGAATCAAAGTCATCAGTATTCATTTTCTGGGGATATTGTACAAAATCTCCAAAATCTGAGCTAAATTTCATTGTAATCCACCAACAGTTGTTGAGATATTTCAGTCTGCACTGCAGGAGGTTGAGCTTTCATTCATTACAGCTTGTTAATTGTATTGGGCAGCATTATTTATAATAGTGTGGGGGGGGGGGTTTAGCTCATCATTCACAAAATTCTTCTCTCGTGTTTTTTTAATGTGAGATAAATGAGGTAGAATGGAGTAGAGGTATAAACGAGCATAAAGCTGCGGTTCGGATCAGTAACCTGTCTCTTCTTTTCCTTGTGTTTCTGTTTTCTTTTTCATCTCTGTGTGTTGTGCAGTTCACACCTCCTCCTCATCACCTGAGCACACCTGAGATGCATCAGCCAATTAAGAGCCATCTGCTCTTCAGTATATAAACCCTGCTTCTGACAACAGTCTGTTTCTGGTCTTTGTGCAGCTTGTATTGATCTGCTGCTCACCTGTCTTCCTGACACTTGTGTCTTCTCACTTTCTGCAAAAGTCTCACACAGTCAAATGTTTTCATGTGAAACAATGACTTTTCTCTTGTATTCTGACATCATCATTAAACCCTGCTGTCACCTCAAGCTGCCACATCAAGCCCATATGAACAGAAAGCGGCTGACGCGTCAATAAGACAGATGATTGGAAATGTTCAATAATGACGGCACCTGTTGGAAAGCATGCATTCATTGTCTGAGCAGAGCAGCACACTTACAGAATTACATGTGCTTTGGTTGATTGAGCTGTGCAGAATTTGTTTATTTGAAGGGACAACATGCAGATATTTCACATGCTGTTTTCAGTCCGCTATCTGCGATCATCTATGTAAACACACAAGACGACGGCTGCAAATGACACTGCAGAGCTGTGAAAGCACAGTGACAGCTGGTCCAGTCGTGCAGCCACCAGTGAGTGATGCTGCTTCTGAAGATGATTTCTTCATTCCCTTTTATTCACACCTCTTGAAAAGAGAGGGCTGAAGAAAGCTCCACAAAAGACAAAGTGTGAAAGCCGGACAGAAAAGGACTGAGAGGAAGAGGAACAAAGAGAAAACAACACAGAATTTGTGATCCAACATGTCGAGGGATGGAAAGCAGCCGGGCATCTGATGATAACATCTGACAGCAGCTCTGCGATGTGCCTGAGGGACGGAGAGAGACATGGAGAGCGAATCAAACAGAGGACAGGCGACGCAAGGAAGCAAAGTGAGGAGAGATTAGCTAAAAGAAAAAAAGGTGTGAGGTGAGAGCAGGGAAAGGGGGAAAAGAGGTGTAAAACATTCAAGAGCTGGAAACATGCAGGGAATACAAATGAATCAAAGACTGATCTCATCTAAAATGATCATGGCAGGTCAGATTCTGAAATCAGACACCGAAGCTTTGTTTATCTTTCCTACTGCCAACGTCTGCAGTGACAGGCAGACACAGCAGTGGCAGCTAAAGTCTTTGAGCCAGTGGAGCAAAGGAGCTTCCTGTCCTCTTAAACAAGATAGTTCTGGCTCTTTAAAAATGGGACCAAACAAAATGCTCAAATGCACAAATAATAGGAAGCTTAAAAGAATGTGTAGCATCACACAGTGAACAGTTTCTTTCTTCAGGAACATGTATTCAGCTCCATAGGTGTTAAATACCACACATCATCTGCATACACTGACAATCCTGCTCACACGTCAGATCAACTAAAAACAAGTGAGCCAGTGATAAAGCCCTGTGGAACTCCTTACAGCTCCTCATTAATATTCACTCTTTTTTTTTCCATTGTTGCAAAAAGTTTGACAATTAAACAGTTTTGTCTAAACTGGTTCAAGAGTTGAAAGTTGAAGTTGAAAAAGGACAGAAGGAGGACAAGAGACAGCACATTGATGACATGCTAAAACACTTTTCATAGCGACCACGCAACCATTTAACAACAGCTCTATTGTTTTCTATTCTGTCCCCTCATGCTTCCTTTATATTACATCTGGTTTCGCTGCTTTATGTGTGGATTCTTACAAACTGCCTCAGGATCAGAAAGTGTTGTCCCGACTGTCATTGAAAGATAGAACCAGGTGAGAAGGCAGATGCCACCATGCTGGAGGACTGACTTGCTTGAAGTGTAATTTGAGGACTTGCTGAGAAAGAAGACATCTTCTGCTTTTATGGAAAGAACAGGCAACACTGTCACTCCTGCAACATGATTGCATGTTGTTCCTAATCTGAAAATGACTGTTTTTAAAGTAGCTTAACTTGTTGGAGTTGTAACTGGTATAGTTTTATGATCACATGGTGCGATAGACTGTCTGTGTAATAAAATTCATGTCGCTCATTCTAGTTTTAAACCCCCAAAATTAACTGGATTAGTAAAATGAAACTGAATTCACACCAGATGTAACACATTAGTAGTGCAGCAGCAGCCCCTTAAGCATCCATCTGTCCATTTCACAACAACTCTGACCTTCGTTACAGCTGGACCAGGACAGACTGTCTTCACCAGGCTGACTGATATCAGAAATACACCCACACACACAGCAAATACACTGTCGAGCTCCTTTCACATGAAGGTTTTCATGATATTTGTTCGGAGTTTGAATCCCAGAACATTTATAAACTGACAGTAGCTATTGGTCAGAGTACAATGAAGGTCATTTTAATTTTCAATCCGTGGCTTTGACAGCGCTTGACTGTCAGGGGAGAAAATTAGCTGTATATCAAGTCAAAGACACTTTCACTGTTCGATGGCCTTCAGCAGGAGAGGAAGAGATGGCCCTCAGAGAATCAAGCGAAGTCAAGGCAGCTCATGTTTGTGTGTGCACGTGTGCTTTTGCACTGCTACCGTCATGAGTACACATTTGAGCTTTAGACCCCGACAGCGGAGGAACCCGTCCTCACTTCTGCAAAAGGTTGTTTGAAGTGGACAGAGAAGGTGTCGATGAATACAAGTACAAATGTGTTTGTGTGTGTCTGCATAAATGATCTATACATTATGCAGCAGGTACATGGATACTACAAACGGTTCATTTATGCCCGAGGTACAAATACACAAAGTTAAGGAACACATGTCACCATCCATCACCGTCTACAACACCTTTTTCCTATCATCACACACTGGTGGGGGGTCGGCTTGTCTGCACCCCTGGCCATACAAAATTATTGAACACATATATCACACTCACCTCTGTGATGGCTGGAACTGCTTCTCTGTGGCGAGGTGTCTGATGTCACATGGTAGTGATGATGATGATGATGTTCACAGATGGTTTTCCAGGTTCAGGCTCAGTCAGCCTGAAGCAGAACTGAGTCTTTGACAGAGTCTGTTTTGAACAGAGCTGCTCTCAGCTCAATGATTTCATGTTGTCGGTTGTCCACAGAAGCATAATTCCACCTTAAGAAAGTTTTTTTGTTGATGTTTGTCAGTTTTATCTGCCAGATGCTGTAGTCCACAGCAATATATCTGAGGCCTTTTGCTTGAACTATTATGGAACATTTTTGAACAATGTGGGAAATCCCTAAAGAACTGTGTAGCATCACTGTTTGCTCTTCTTAAAGCTACAAACCGGACCTGCTCAAATGTTTTTGTGAATGTTCATGGATCCCAGGAGATTATTCGTTCAATAAGGTCAGAAATTTTGGTGAGCTGGGGCCAAATCCTCCACAGAGTCTGTTCCTACACTCGCACACAGCATCACCACATGAAATCACTCGACTTTCGTCGGTAATCTCTGAACTTCATTTCACAGCCATTTTTCACCATTGATCTGATTACAGGGAGACTTTAAGCAGCTGATCAAAGAGACAACATGCCCACATGCAGAGCGGAAGACTAGACCAGCGTGACGTTTGTCAGCGACTAAAGTTTCTTTCATCTCTCTGTTATGCAGGCACACGCACTTCAAATATTTATTCATCAGATACTGCATGCATGCACACATTCAAGCAAAGGAAAGACGAAATATGCATCCACTGGAATACAAAGACACGCCAGCAATACCGTCAACGTGTTCAAGAAAGAAGGTATTACAGTGCAATGACACACAGTGTCTGTTGTTATAGATAAGTCTGTTATATAAGTGTTCGCTGCAGTGTGAACACGCTATATGAATTTAAAGAACAGTTCACGCGGAACTGAGCAGCTGTAAAGAATATATCACAGCAGATACAGATAAACAGATTTATTTATTTATGTCCAGGGGTCACAATATGATTGGACTACATGAAGTCATTGCCCTTTTTCTACAAACTTCAGTGAATCTGTCCAACTTGAAAACTGTGTGTTCCCTCATCTTGAAATGTCTGATTCCTCTCCGCTGCAGTCCGCCTCACTGCTGACTCTTGTTTACCTGGGCAGGGCTGCAGACAGGTCGTCATCTTATTTTAGCCAGTGACCAGTGAGCTTCACGATGAGGGCCAAACAAGTGGTTCATGCTATTTATTTCAGCTGCTTAGACGTTCTCATGAAGTAAAAATGAAGCCTAATCGTCACCTTGAGTATCAAAGAAATGCACACGTTGTACAACAAAAAGAAATCCCTGCACATCAGAAACCAGACCACAGCTACAGTTCTGTTACTGGTAATTACCCTCTTAGTGTTTGCAGTAGTGGACCCCTGAGCCACCCACGTGCCCATCAAAGAGGAAGTTCCTACCAAAAGCCAACACCCGGAGTAGACGCCCACTTAAATCGTCCCTCATTCAAAAAAGTGCTTGACTTATTGTTACCTTATTTAGATGTTAGTCACCTTCATCTCCTCTCTGCGTTCACCTTCGACGTCAGTTTAAGGGTACAGGGTCAGGGTACATGAGCAAATGCACTTGTTTTCTTCTTGTGGAGTTCAGCTTTGGTGAACTGTGCCTCATATTTCGCCTCGGCAGTCGATGGTCATTCGCCTACACTCAGACGTTTGTGACACAAAGCAGTCTAGACACATAACACCTTCAGCACAATGAGCTTTTATCTCGTCTCTAATCTTTTGAGACTGAGATTAGTTGCATATTCAGATTCTCCATTTTTCCCAAAGGAAGGAGTAGACGTCATTTTAAAAACTCCTAATTGAACTTTTTTTGGTGGAGAAATCAAATCAGACACAAATGATCATTCAGCACAGAGGTTTTTTTATAGGTCTGCAATCAGATCTGCAGGGCGTCTTTAAATGGTCACATTATGGTCAGCTGAAGGTTCTGGAGAGCAGGAAGGAGTACTGCGAGAAAATTAAAACACTATTTTATTCTTTTCTATTCAGCTGCTTATTTTGTTGTTAGCATTAAAAGCAACAAAGCCTCAAACAGCCAGTTGTTGGATTTACCTGCAGAGACCTGAGCTGTGCCCAGATGTAGCTGCTCAGGTGATTCTTTGAATTAACCTAAGCCACGGATGTAAAGCCCCATATGAGCTGTTGCTGTTGAGGAGGTTGGTTTTCATTGTCTTATCAGTGGAGATGAGGATCAGCTGCGTCTCCTGGCGGCAGACAGGTCAGTCAGGGGGTTAATCAGCCACTGTGCTCTCATAATACGTGTCCCCCTCCAAGGCCAGAGGTTAATCCTTCCTGTTCTGGTTTCCGCCTGGAAGGGACAGAAAACAAAGGCCTGTCTGCTCAGAAAGCTTTAGATTACCATGCTTACCACCACGACGTTACAATTCAGCAGATACGGACGGTAAACCGGGACAATTTCCATAATAACCAGTGTCTTCAGCTGGCAAACAAGGCATGCTTTTTAGTCTTTAACCAGATCAGGAACACCAGCACAAACACTGCTGCTATAACACTGAGTGTGTGTGTGTGTGTGTGTGTGTGTGTGTGTGTGTGTGTGTGTGTGTGTGTGTGTGTGTGTGTGTGTGTGTGTGTGTGTGTGTGTGTGTGTGATAGGAGTCAGATGATGAGTCATTTCAGATTGATCTTTTGTGATGCTTCATTGGAATCTCGTGTAAACATGTTTGTGTTGCAGAGGCGTTTACAGGAAAAGGGCGCCTATAGAAGCAAAGCGTGATTCTGTTATGTACACGCCGGCGGACGGTGCCCTTTAAAAGAAGCATCTCGCGTTCCTTCGTCTACTGCGTCCATTCAGCCTGATTGCAAAAACATATTTATGTCAGAAATGGGGCTGTCGTGAGTGCAGTGATAAATGTGATGAGTTTGGGTGGCTATTAACACTGAGTTATTTCTAAGGATAATTCCCTTATGTTTCAGTCTAATTGTGTTCAGATTTTACAGTTTTAAGGGCAAAAACTGAATAAAAAAGCTCCAATAACTGTTATTTTTTTCTGATATTTCTAAGATAATGTCCTCATATTGCTATGTCATGACTTGTTTACCCACGCTGACTAAAAATTAGAGTCCACTGAGAATCTAATCAAGCATTTGGTGAAAACCTTCAGCACTTCACAGTTTTCAGGACAATAAATAAGAGTCTCAAGCGTCAGTTCACTGAAATCTCAAAAATCTGCAGGCAGATATTTGTTTTTATTTGCATATCAAGACATCTGCTGCTGCCTGTGGTGCTTAAAGCATTGAGAAATGAGGTCTGCAGGTCAGCCGGTGAAATCCACAGACCTCACTCATGAGTGGAAGGTGTACAGTCACGCACTGTGAACTGGATATATGAAACTATACTTTTTCCCTCGTTGTGACATTTCCATCCAGCTGCCAAAACAGAAGGGAAAAAATGCAGTTTCATGAAAATAAAGTATTGCTAAGTACTGCTTAATTGGGAACAGGAAACAGTATTTCAGTGATCACATCTGTTAGAGATGTAGTTCTGTCAAAAGCTGATGAGCTGCTTGAGATTTGAAGATATTAAAAAATACTTTAGAGGATAAACTGCATATTCTGTAAACAGTCATCTGCATCTATGATGTTCATGTTTCTGCTTTAAGCGAGTCGAACAAATCTTTAATACTTAATCCCCTCTCACTTTGCAGCTTCTTCTTGAATAATCTCACGCTCGCTGTGCGTTTGAGTCAGCTTGGCTTGACAGGAAGTGAGAAGTTTTGACTCTCCTCCTGGCCTTTAAAGCATGCCCTTTTCAAAAAATATTCTTCTCTTCTTCCCTGACATGTGAGCACACACAGGCACAGCCATCGCTGACATTTCCTCGCCACCTGCCTGTGACACACACACACACACACACGCTGCAGACTGTGTGAAAGAACAGACCACCTGCTGTGGGTGGAGGTCTGAAAAGCTGCTTCAGCTTCACTCTGTCACTGAAATGAGCCGCAAACGCTCATCTACCAATGACCTCGCAGTAAAAATGTACCTCATGCAGGCTGAAAGATCAACCTCAAGACATTCAACGGCTGATTTAATGCACCGAGGCGCTCTTGACTTTTCAGGATGTCGCTCAGCCAAGTGACAGATTAACAATGTGGATCCAGAATACTGAATGTCTGGTGAGACAGTTTCAAGGTAAAATCAGTTTCAACTCAAGCTTTCAATCAACGTCACAACGTGGTTTGGATTTACTGGGATGAAATGTTTGTACATTCATGGTCCCCAGAGAATAAATCCCATCGACTTCAGTGTTCCCCGCATCTGTCCGGCAGCACCACCATGAATTTCACATCTTTCTATAGCTGTGCGATGGTTTGCCACTGCAAACTGAGATACTCTAACTTTTCCTCTAGCGCCATCATCAGGTCAAAACCTCAGTTTGTCCAATACTTTGATTTATGACAAAATATGTTCAGAAGTAATGACATTCCCATCAGCCTCAGCTGTACTTTGTGTTTAGTGGGAAATAGCAAATAATAGCATGCTAACACGCTAAAATAAGGTGGCAAACATGGTAAGCAGGGCAGCACGGTGGTGCAGCAGATAGTGCGCGTGCCCCACAGCAAGAAGGTCGCCAGTTCGATCCCTGGGTTGGGCCTTTCTGTGTGAAGTTTGCATGTTCTTCCCGTGCACACGTGAGTTCTCTAGGGTACTCCGGCTTCCTCCCACAGACCAAAAACATGCTCATTAGGTTAATTGGTGCCCTTCGGTGAGTGTGAATGGTTGTCTGTCTCTATATGTTGCCCTGCAATCGACTGGCGACCGGTTCAGGGTGTACCCCACCTCTCGTCCGTTGACAGCTGGGATAGGCTCCAGCCCCCGAAGGGATAGTAGGGTATAAAGGACATGGTAAGCATCATACCTGCTCAGCATCTACACGTTAGCATTGTCACTGTGGACATGTTGGCATGCTGGTGTTAGCATTTAATTCAAAGCACCGGTGCAGCCTCGTGTGGCTGAGTACTCTTATCCATATTGACTTTCAAATCCTAAATTTTTACATTTTGACGTCCAACATGAACATTATAAGAAAAAAGATCAGTTCCTGGCAAAAAGACAGCAGAGACCTTCATAAAGCTCCTCTACACAGACAGTGATGTTGCGTTGTTTCATACACTGCACACATGAGAATATTACAAAAGGCAGTAAATGATCAGCGCACACTGTCACAGCAGCTCGTCTCATGTTCTAACTAATTTACCCACATGATGATGAAGACTGAGCCGTTCCATGAGCCTTTGTTGACTAATTGAACTAATCTCTCTGCAGCAGCGGTTACATAACAGTGACACAAGGACCCGTAATGAGAGCCACAGGCCCGTCGCTGTTAGACGCCTGAATGCCAATGTTGCTTCACTTTAATAAGACTGAGTCCCAGAGCGGCATTCGTTTTCTAATCTGCAGGAAAGACGCCTGTGTTTGAGCTGGAGGAGCCGTGCAGTGCTGACGCTGCAGCGCTTGTTGCTGAGGGCTGATGTATGTCCGCCTCTGTAATGATTCACCAGCCGCCTGCTCGGTTTGACACTTTGCTTCAGTGTTCAATGTAATGTATTACATATTACTAGTTACTATAAGTTACTTTACAGTCGTACTGTCTGTAGAGTAACGTGTTACTGATTACACCACACTTTTGGCTGCTTTCACCAAAATAACCGCAGAAGTTTGACGAGCCTTTTGTAATAATAATACTATCACTGTTAAGCCTCAGCATAACCTGGTCTCTATGACAACACTGGTTAATCATACGATTCTCACAGGCTCATTCCGCGCAGGGTCGTACCTCAGCTGTGTCTCACAGGCAGAACTACGACCTGTAGTGTAGATTTATGCTTTAATTTTTTAGTTTTATGTAGATTTATGCACAATAAAAAGTTGAATAAATTCATTCATCCACATTCTGCAGCCCTTTGGCAGAGCAGCACACACACACACACACACACACACACACCTCTTTTGCACCAAGTTTCATCAAAGCTGCAGCTAAAGTGATGGCCCACATTTCCCTTCATGCAGTGCTGGACTGAGTAGTTTGTTAAGTTTGCTGTTGTATTTTCCATCCATCCATCCATTTTCTATACCGCCTATCCCTTTCAGGGTTGCGGGGGGCTCGAGCCTATCCCAGCTGTCAACGGGCGAGAGGCGGGGTTACACCCTGGACCGGTCGCCAGTCGACTGCAGAGCAACATGCAAAGACAAACAACCATTCACACTCACACTCACACCTAGGGGCAATTTAGAGTCACCAGTCAACCTAATGAGCATGTTTTTGGTCTGTGGGAGGAAGCCGGAGTGCCCACGCATGCACGGGAAGAACATGCAAACTTCACACATAACCACGCTGTGAGCAACCTTCTTGCTGTGAAGCACACGCACTACCTGCTTGCACCACCGTGCCGCCGTTTTATTTTCCAAAATGCAAATATTATTTTATAACATCAGGGTTTGTATGATAGTGTTTGTGATGTGTGTGTGCTCAGAAGATGCTGATTTTTACTTTTAACCATTTGTGAGGTGGCTGCTATTGACATGTGTTACCCCCCAACACGGGCAGAGTACAAAGGTAAACAATGAAAAGTTAAAGTTACACAGAATGTGATGAAGTTTTGAGGCGCTGCACTGTGTTGCAGACAGGGCCACCTTAACCTACTGTCAGGCCCCTGGGCTGAGAAGTTTTGTAGGCCCTGTTGCATCCTCCAAATTCCAAATTTACCGAGTCTCATTATAGAAAATAATATTTCGGTCTACGCTGAGTTTTTTTTTTTATTATTTAGTTTTATTGACATATCAATAACAAGAACATAATGAATGATAATGAATATAATAATGAATGAATGAATAATAATAGCATGGCATAGCAATACACTCCCTGCCAATGGTGAGTAACATAGCCATTCTCTATTTATACACTCGCCGTGACTCAGTTTGTGGCTGAAATATGTTTTTGAAAAAAATACAAAAACAAAAACATCTCTGTTGTTTATATGCGCGCTCTGACACAAACATATCAGCACTTTTATTTTTCACAAGCCGTCAGTCCCATTTTTGCCCAGTAGGCGCTTACTTTGGACCAGTCAGAGTCATTTCCCCAGAGGCCCTGCTAAAGGCGCTGCCTGACTCCCCCTCGCCCCCCCATTTACTTCAGAGCATCCCCGTGTGCCTGCCGCTCCTCCTCCGCCCCACGGGGATGCTCTATAGTAAATTTTTCTCCCTGTTCTGTTTGTCACGAGCCGATTTTCATTGGGAAGCCCCACTCTCGAACTCTTCTTTTTGGGCAGACATCTTCCACCTGTCTCTCTATCAAAGTGATGAAGCGTGACCAGATTGACACATAGGGCGGCGGGGTTGGGCGTCGTGGCAACGGGTTAATTTGGATCAATCAGCAGTCTCAAATTTGCATATAATGTGATTGACAGGAAAACTGACAAGTTACATAACAATTTGACTTTATGCTAATTTTTTCCCAAAAATGATAGGCCCCTAAACTCCATGGGCCCCTGGGCTTCAGCCCAGGTAAGCCCGTGCATTAAGGCGGCCTTGGTTGCAGAGACACTATGTTAGCGTGCTAACCAGCTAATCCCGACACGTCCTGTCTGGTAATACCACTTTGGACCTCAAGGGGTGATAGTGAGTCACTGCAGCAGGCATATTCTGACCTCTTGTCAGTCATGTTGAAGGCGCCAGTTAGTCAATGAATGGGACGGTAAACAGAACGATGGCAGGCGACCATTATCGCCACTCGCTCCCAGCAAGCAAGAAAGAAGTGACAGAAGCAAAAAGAGTCAATGTTGGCGTTGCTTTCCACTGCTGGAGACAGCTCTCTGTGAGCAAAGGGATGAAGTTTGATGCTGAGCTCGCAGTGTTTGAGATGGAACCAAAGGCCAATGTGAGGGACCAACGTTCATTTCTTATGTTGGTGGTGGACGCCCCACCTTTCTGCTGACGGGGACAGGTGTCCAGCTCTTGCATACAGCATCTTTAATTGCAAACTGTGTTTATTTTGAATTGCATGTGTGATTATTTGAGTGTGTGTGTGTGTGTGTTCTTTTAAGCTCATCAAGGGACAACCATTGCAAATTAGCATCGCTGTAAATTCTGTGATTTTAGCCCATTGAATGAACATGATATGCTAATGTATCTGTTAACAGAACACATTCAGGGTGAAAGGAGCTTTGATGTTGCTCAGTAATATTAACAGACCATCATGAGTCACTTAGTCATAAGAGTTTGACTCCAGTTAACGTTCATACGTTCCATGTTATTTTAATCATTGGTGTAAAGGCGAGTTTTATCGTTCAGTGAGATAAACAGATGGCTTCTTAAGTGCAAACATAAATCTGCTGCTGAGACACATTTAAGTACAAAACCATAGTGTCTGCTGGTTATAAAAAATTCAAACACTGTCAGAAAAGTGAAATTTGCTATAAAAATCTTCAGCGTCTGAACGACTGAGAGACTGCTGGCTGTAAAATCAAACATCGTGAAGCATGATTTAAGCTAACAGACTGTAAAAACTTGCTGTTTCTTGACAGCGTGAGATCATCTAATTTGCATTTTGTAAAGGAATATTGAACAAGCAGAATACTAAGAGACATTTAGTTAATCCTCTCCTCTTGCTGCTCGGTGATGACGGCGTTGATGCAGCTGTTCTCTCTGACAGCGCGTTCAGGCTCAGAAAACACTTCAGCGCGTGTCTCGTACTGTACGTCCTGACAGCGCTGTGAAAAAGTCCAGCATTGATCGACTCACAGAGGCAGATGGAGAGGAAAGGGAGAGGCGGGGGAGGATGCGGGAACAGAGGAAGAGGAGGTGAAAGCTAAGGGAAGCAGAGGATGGAAAGTATGTTTGGGGGAGACCTTTTATTTCTTTGCTCAGTCACAACAGATTGCACATTATGACTGAGCACTTTTCAAAGCACGACTTCAGATTTATTTCCAAACTTTCAAGCAGTCATTGTCTGCGAGACAGGAACCACCAAAACTCTCCTTTGTAGCAGTTTAAAGGACGTTTTTTAGCGCTAATCTTAGTCTACAGATCAGAGCAGGTTTGCTTCTCACTCACACAATATGCCATGATTGGCTTTAGAGACACACTTACGTTTGTTACAGATTAATAAAATCATTACTTAACATGTTCATTAAAATTCATCACTGCTCTCAGTTATCATCACTAAACTTCGGAGCAGCTGTCAGTTCCTTTATCCTTTTAGTGCTCTTTGCAATAATGCTCATAAAGATAAGAATAAAGGTGTAAATATAAAGAATAACAAAAAAAACCTACACAAAATGTCATCACCCCCTGATGAAGATCATGTTGACAGAAAGCAATAAAATAGACCTTGAGTTGAGATTATTTCAGTAATAAGATTTGATGCTTGATTTTAAGCCCACATGGACGAGGAGATGTGAACATGGATGAAATCATGGCTCAGGTCTCAATGACAACAGAGAAGACTCTTCTGATGGGTCCTCCTCGTTCTTCCTCATTGTTCCATACAAATAAATACAAAGACAGAAATATGTGTTGTGGCTGCAGACTCAAATCAGCCTCTGAGCAGACGCCTGTGTCGTCTTTTGATGAGCTGTTTGACGCTTTCACAGCAAAATGTGACATTTAGAACGATCTGAAAATGTTCCACCGTGACGCATGAAGCGTGTGTTTGCCTTCAGGGTGACCGTCTGTCCACGCCTCGTATATCAACACCATCACTGCAATGTTCGCGCAGACCGAGCGTGAGCTGGAAATAAAGTTTAGGCCGGTGTTTTCTGCAGCTGAGAGGTTAGCATGTCAGCGTTTATAGCAGCCATATGTAATCTCTGTCTCTCCTCTCATACATGAACAAAGCAGGAGATGACAAAGTTAATCAGTGTGACTGCAGGACGTCAGCGAGCAGGAGCTGATCCGATGCTACAGCCTCATCCGTCTGTCAGGCTGCGTTCTTACTCCCTTCAGAGGAAAATTGATTTTACGATTTGTACACTGAATCTTAACCAAACCAGGAAAAAGTCCATGTAAAGACACACACACGCGCACGCACACACACACACACACACACACACACACACACACACACACACACACACACACACACACACACAGACGAGCACAGATGCTCCTCCACACCCCTCAACTTCACTCCCTAATGGTTTTGACAGAGTTCAGGAGGAGGAAAAGGTCAAAATACGTCCCTGGTTAATAGATGTCTGCGCTTCCACACACACACACACACACACACACACACACACACACACACACACTGTCTCACTGTCTCACACTCTTACCTGAGAGATTTCTGCACACGTCTTCATTTTCTTTGCAGCTTTGTCCTCTCCTTTCGCCTGCAGGCCAGGCTACCGTCTTACCGCTTCCTTTTTATTGATCATATAAACATCCAACATCTTTATTAAAACCTCGTTGTTCACTAATTTAGGACTGCAAACAAACCTCTGTGTCACACCTGTCCAGTTATACTATGACTGGATTTATATATTTAGCGCTTCAGCTGCTGCATGATTTACCAGATGTCCAACATGTCACAGACGTTAATTTACAGCATGAAATTCTGATTCATGTTTGGTGTTTAACTCCTTCTTCCCAAAGAAGTGTTGCTGTTGTTTTTGCTCTAACAGTTGCCTGAATGGAGCGTTGATGAGGAAGAGGATGATGAGCTGCTTCCTTCAGGGGATCCAGCCTCTGAATTGTCTACGCAGCACGTCCCCCCTGCTATGCCCTGTCCCTCTGGCTATGAGCTGCTGTTCTGTTGGACACGTCCCCACGAAGACGAGCAGAAGTTAAAAAGGAACATCAGTGACGTGAAAGAGAGTGGAGAGAAAAACCATCTCAGGACTGAAGGACATGGAAGATGGTATGTGTACATAACACAGCACTGCGGATGTAATAATGATGGGAGTATGACTAACAGCAGGAGCGGTTGTAGTGGATGTCAGGCAGGGCCGTGACAGGAGACACAGCTATAATCCACAATCCAGGTTCAACCACTGTCCACGGGAACCCGGGAAGCTGAGTTAGTGACCTGCCTTGGCAGGACACAATAAGACAGGAGGTGTTTGCGTGGACATTCTGCCGGCTGACCACTCGCTGCTGGAGGATGTTCGCTGGTATCACGAGTCTCTGAGAGGGGAAGAGCAGCAGAGGCGGGCTGACATTACAGTTCGGGTATGTTCAATGTTTGAACCCCCGGTCCAGCCTCAACCCCGTCCTGTGTGGGGCTGGTTCCACAGAGAGGTGTCAGACTGATCTGCAGAGTTAGGCCAGCCTGTAAAGTTAACCACCTTCTCCCCAGGTTCACCAGCACCCATGTTTCCATGGAACAACGAGGAAAACATGGCTGATACTTAGCGGTTTGTTAACAACGGTGGAGCTCGTAAAGAGAAGGGAACGCGTGTTCAGACGCCGCAGAGGCCTGCTGGAGATGTCCAGCTGTGAGGACATCGTCCTGACTGTTCCCAAAGACACTCCTCTGACCTGACAGACGAGCCGACACTCAAACTTTTTGTAAAGTCTTCATTTTTGCAGAAGCCTCCCGAGGCGAACAGAGCCGAGTAGCTTGGTGCTCGTTCAGCCGTGTTTTCTGGTCCAAATCTGAAATTATTCCTCCTTAATCCTGAACTGCACAGCGATGTGAACGGATGAAGTCCGACTCCACCTCTGCGTCATCCATTACAGTCAGGAAACGTACAGCTCGTCTGATATCGTCACTCACGTGAGGTCCATTTATTTGTAGCAGCCACTGATTCACAACATGACTGATAAGAAGAGCCGACAGTGGAGTTTTTCTCCTCTGGCACTGTTTTTTGTTAAATATTCAAGAGTGACTGATCACCTGAAAGCTAATAGTGTAAACAGTGTAAGTAGTTTATGACAGTAAGCACCTGAACGCTTCATTAAACAGCTGATGAAACAGACCATCAGGATGCATTTGGTCAACAAACATGGACTCAAGGCGGACTGTCGATTATTTACGCCTCCAGAGGAACTTTAATTAGCTCACTTTACATGATGCGTTCAGCGGCGGCTGATGAGCACCTGAACACAAACACTTGGTAAATGTGAAGTGTTCATGTGACGTGAAGAGCCGAGGAGGAGCATCCACGTGCAGCCTGATCTTACGGCTGCTGATTACTGTCGGCGAGCAGCTGCTGCGTGTCACCGCTGTGTAATCTCCTTTGTCCACTTCCAGCTGGAGGTGTGTTGATTCTTCAGACTTATCGACGTGGAAGTGGACTGTTACCCTGTTTCTCAAGATTACCCAGAACTTTGAAGTATATGTGTTGGAGCGGCGCCGAGTGTTTGCTATTATCACACACAGCCTCAAATTTACATTATTTTAATATTCAAAAGCTTTCTTATTGGTCAACTTAGCTGCAACTCACACACACACACTTGGAACTAATCAATTAAAAATCAATTTAATGCCATATATAATAACTAAATCTATAATATTTAATAATCTTCAGCTCAAACAGACCAGATGATGAAATTTGGCTTTTGGCTCAAACATGCTGAACAAACATATTTGCCAGAATCTTTCCAAATGAAATCAAGTCACTTTCTTTTAGTGCTTCACAGAGAGGTTAGAGATAAATCAGACAGCTACAATGATAACAAGTTAATTAAATACATAAAACAGAAGAGGCTTATTGCAGCCAGAGGCAATAAATCTCTCGCACAGTTTAATTCCATATTTGTAGATTCAGAAGCGGAGGTACAAAGATGGATGTTGTTTGGAAGCAGACTGATCTGATCTGATTCACAGTCTGGGGACAGCGCTGGAGAATGAATCACCCTGAGTCTTAACAGAGAGGGTCAGGAGGAGGCCTGCTGCGAGGCTGGGGGGGTCAAAATGCAACGTGGTGCTGCTTTAAAACACAATCCACAAATCCATCCTGTGTGCCAGCTGCGCTCATACAGGCGATTACATCAATCCACAACAGGTAGAAACACACATGCTGGAGATGTGAAGGTCCATAAGCTTAACGAGGTAGTAATTTGAACACAAACCAAGAGATGTTTGTGCCTGAAATCAGATCATGAAACAGGCACAGACAAACGACATCGTCCCACCAATCGAGGCGTCACATCAGGAAATGCTTCTACGGCATCACAAATGTTTAATTTCTCACTTAATTCTCAGGATTTGTTGAATAATGCATAGAAGAAGACTTCAAAGCTTATAAAACAGTCTCCCACTTCTACACCAAGGACACACATTTAAATGTAAAGTGTTAAAAATGTGAATTATACATTGAAAGGTCTGTCAAATGTTCAAAAGTGACACCTGGATTTCTTGCATGTGAGGTCAAAGATTCGTTTTAGAGGAGACGCTGTCGGAAACATTGTCCCCTGAAGATCAAACCGATGTAACGCTAATCTGCAGAAGCAAATACACTTTAAAACGCTGCCTGGATTTCAGTGAATGAACAGTTTTAATGAGCATGGATTATGTGTAAAACTACAAAATGTTCTCGGTCACTGACGAGCTGCTGTGCAAATGTTAAACAGGTGGCATCAAATTTTCAAAAGGAGCAATCATTAGTTCAAAATCCAATTTTGTCCTCGTAATTTTGTCCTGCAGTTTAATAACATATCAATTAAGAGGAGGCGGCAAGTGATGTGTGCTTCACTGCACACACACACACACACACACGCACACACACTCACACAGTTAAACCCCCTGATGGGATCAATGCGCACGGCTCTCAGAGCTAAAGATTAATGATGCTGCTTGTTTATTAAAGAAGAGTCCCAGAGAGGAAAACGTTCATTAGTGCGGTTTGTTAGTCGAGATGCACTCCGAGCAGAACGCCGGAGGGACGAACGTTGGATGTGAAACATTAGACATGATCAGTCTGAGATGATTTCATGACTGGTTTTAATTAATACTCTGGTCCTGCTTGTGTCTGTCCTGAACTGTGCTTCATTAAGTGGAATCTAAACACAGAACAGCAGCAGTTCATGTATATATAACCTCTTACTGTGACTTACATAATTATTTGTGACTTTGTCTCTAAAAAAAAAAAGATCTGTAGATTCTTCTCAGTAACTTTAGTGTTGTCTCTTGCTATTTAATGTTCAAACATAGATTTTAAATAGGCTATAAGCACAGAAAATGACTAAAGATCCAACGACAGAGATCTCAAAACTTGTTCACTTACAAAAATTAGCCTCATATTCGACTATGTGTTCAATCTGCAGGAGCAAATGCTGAGCAGATAACACTGAACGCATCACTAACAATGTATTTCAGGCTGTTTTAATGCAACACTTTTCAATAATATTCTCCAAAGTGTTTGTTTATCCTTAAACTAACGGCACAGGAAGTGAGCTTTAGTGCCAGTTAGCGAAGGGTAACATGCTAACATGCGCTAATATGATAAACATTCTCTGTGCTTAATGTCAGCTCGTTTGCGTTGTCATTGGGAGCTTACAAGCATGCTGACATTTCACTCAAAGCGACTAATTACAGCCTCACAAAGCCACTAGCATGGCTGCAGACTCTTGACCTTTCATAATGAAGACTCAGAAGGATCCTGGACCCTGACTGAGACCTGTGTGGGTCCACGAGTGACCTGCTCAGGAACTGGATGGTTCTCGCTAATCAATGAAAGCTAAAGATGTTATGGATGAGAAACAGTGTGTGCAGACAGTGAGGCGCCTTGCTCAAGTGCACGTCGACAGGACTTCTGGGGCACTCGCTGAAGAGCTGTGTGATGCTGCTCAGTCGCTGTTTGTGCTGTCAAAGCCGGTGAAAATGGTTTTGTTACACATGCAATGCAGCTTTAACCCGTGACATCAGCTCTTTTATCTCTCTGCTTTTTTCCTGCTTACGTTTAAAGAGCCCAATTTTGCATCAATTAGCTTTCAGGGACTTTCAGTTGAGACTCATGGATGTGGAACAATGGGCCGCCTCTGCTTGATATTCATCAAAGGTGATGATCAGCGTGCATATCGTCATTACGAGATATAATTAACACTTTACTATTCATTACTAGTCTAACCTTATTCTTCATTAGAAATCCTCTGATCAAAGCTGGAGGAAAATCACTGTCACAGCGTTCTGGATGTTATTGTGTTCATGAAGTGGGGTTTCGACCGAGCTGATGTGCCGCGACTGAAATAATAAAGTTCTCCTGAAACATCAGCATCAAACTACAGCATCTCCATCTGTTTGACTTTTTATACTGATTATCTCACTTAGCGTGTTCCTTTTTAAGCTTTTTGGTTTTTATCACAGCACTCATCACGAACCTTTAATGACTTTTAGCTTTAATGAGGGTAATGAATCATTCTTGTTATCAACATTCGAGCCATTACTTCCCTGTTAATGATCGTTTCAGCTTATCGTGAAGGATTCAGAAAGTTTATTTCAACATGAGCTCAGGGTTCCTGCACAGGGTTAAAGAACCTCAATGACGTACTTTTTCTTCTTCTCTGTTCTTTTCATCAGCAGGTCTTTGGTCTTTGTGCATGCACACTGTTTTTGAGGTAAGTGCAGCAGATCTTGGACTCCAGGTGAGCTTTGAACTCAACCACACCAAGAACTTTGATCACATTATTCTGGGCTGTATCGACAACACACACAGTCTAGGGAATACATAAAAGCAAAATAATCTGATTCTTACCAGATTTGTCTGTAAATACACATACGACAGTAAGCAGAGAGCTCCTTTTCATCTGGGTTTCTTTTTTATTAAAAAGCTGGTTGATGGTGGCACCAGTCCACTTGGCGGTTTAAGGATCCTCTTGGGGACTCTTAGACGGGGCTTTGAAACTGGGCTGTTGAATGTCCAGCTGCACATTTACCTCAGCTGCAGACCATTTCACACAGCCTTGCATGGTGTTAAACATGGCAGTTGTTGAGGGTCTTAGGGGCCAGAAGCGAGGTCACCACATAGCAACCCTCTGTGCGACAGCCAGGCATGTTGTTCAGTTAGCATTGAGCAGGCTGTAACGCAGCCTTTCTTTAAAAAGCTAACAATGACAGCCACCCCCAGCATTCCCCAGGACCAGTTTGAAACTCCCTGTGGATCCAGACTCAGAGGAGGTTTGCTGATAAGAAGCATTGAAATGTCTCTCTGGGTCAAACCTGCTCTGAGACATCAGGTCATAGTTTGTTTTCTGATTGTTGTTTTTGGTCATGCATTTAACATCCAGAGCATTGTTTTAGTTGGGCTTCTTCAGCGTCTTTGACAGGAACATCTGCACTGAACGTTGTCCTGGGTCAATCCACCAATTAGGTGGATCCTCCTCTTCTGGCATTTGGCTGTACGCCAGTAACTTCCTGAAAGTTTCTCTTTCGGTTTCGCCCTGCAGAGGCAGAAGGGTCCTCGCTCATCTTTTATCTTTTTGAATACTTGACAGCAGGATCTTCAAATCAGACCTGGCGTTCTCAATCTGCTGCTCAGGAGCTTCCTGTGCCTGTGTTGGCTGATGGTCCTCCATCCTCCTGGGTAAGGTCACTCTGCTGCAGCTCCACAGTCCACAAGTCAGTGGACTGCGGGAGAAAATGGTTTTCCTTAACATGAAATGTTCTGACTGGGAAGCTGTTATTTGCAGTTTTGAGATACCAGAATCCATCCTTTGTGACGCTTTAGACTGGTATCTGATCTGAACAGATGAACTCACTGTGCCTCAGCTGAGTTGAAGAACATTTTTATTTATTTATTTATTTATTTATTTATTTGATTGGAAGCTGCAGTGCAAGGGTCTGGGTTTCAGTATCTATCCGGTTCTTCATCAGAGAAATGTATAATTAGACTTGAATCTTGAATTGCATGTATATTGTAGTATATTTAATTGTCTAATTGTTATGTTGAGCACTTTTCTTTCAAGCAATAAATATTTAATTCATGAATTCATACCGTGGAATTAATGGACACAAAAAATGAACAGTGAGCAGACTGATTTGTAAACTGTGCAGATCAGCTGCCTGTCTAATGAACAAACAGCGGTCGGACAGAAACGTTTTTCAGCTTCTCTTTGTGGGACAATAATGCTTTGAACAAATAGCTTGCTGTTGTTGGCGAGATGATGAGGACAAAGTCAAACTTTTTTTGTCACTTTCAGGTCTATCTGCCAATGTTTGGTAAACTGAAAAAAATTACAATTAAAACTCTGAACTGAAACAACTGAAAACTCTCTGAGTCATCAGCGTCACATCACAGGCTCAGGAGGCGGAGCGGTGGTCCACTTATCAGACGGTCGGTGGTTCGATTCCTGCCCTCTGCAGTCTACACGTAGCAGCATTCTCGGGCAGGACGAGACGCTAAAGTGCAATATAAATACAGTCCTTTTAGCACCTCACAGCAGCTACTGCACACATTAGAGTAATGCAACTTTCACCCTCTCTAGATGTTTTCTGTCATTTGGTTTGTTCCCTCCTCTTGTTGCCACGTTCGAAGCACCTTTGTAGCATTATATGTTCAATACGATCCAATGTGTGGTTAATGGAGATCGTATTGTTTTAAATAAGTGGTGCTGATAAAGTACAATAGTATTTCATAAAGTTTGAGAGCCTGACTCTCAAACATGAAAGCTCCCACTGATCACAATGTGCTCAATCTTTCCCCTTCTCTCAGGATTTACGTCTGTTTTTCAGCAGATTTTCAAAGTATGGAAATCACTTTGAAAGTCTGACTTGACAAAAGATTTCTCAGCCTCAGGTAAGTTCTCTCCGGGAGACCACGAGGATATTGTTCCAGGATAAAAAGAGCTGTGGCTCGGATATCTGCCATTCATGGTCACTTGTTTTTGAGAAGTCTGGTGAGAGGGAGGGTCGTCCCTCCGGTAAGTGCATCATGAAAGGCAACAGACGGAGGAGTGAGACAGATAACCAGCAGCAGAGAGAGGCAGAGGAGACTTAAGGGGGGGGGGCACACCATTGCTTGTTTAGTAGCCTCTTAAGGTGCTCAGACGACTGTTTTACTGTTATGAGCACTTCATCTCCAAAGAGACTCGGAGAAGACTGAGCGTTTGTTTCCTGCTTATGTTGCCACCGCTGCAGGGCTTGGAGAGACGACAGAGAGGGATGCTTGAGGGAAAAATTCGGGCTCTTGGCAAAGCCTCAAAGGTGTGTTGTTGAATAGATTTACAGCCCAGCCACTTTCCGCTGGCCCCGAGGCTGGAGGTTCAGACGTGCACTGAATTGGCGGAGTGAGAAATCTAAAATCCCAGCCTCCTCCGTGCAAGATTAACTGGTGTGATGAGCTGTGACACCTCAGAATGTTTTTTATTTTCAATCTTTAAGCTGTTTCCATTCATTAGTTATTGGAGGAAACCTTGAAATGCAGCGAGTTCGTGGTGAATCAGACCTTCTCAGTGCCTCCCTGTTTTGTTGAGTAAAGAGGCTTAACAGAGTCTGTGTGACATAATTCAAGGGACAAACAATACAAACTCACACTTGAGCTCATGTGGATGCAAAAGAAACTTTCACAATTTGAATTTAGTGAGACGTCAATGAGAGACTGGAAGAATCATTTCGTATCAGAGGAAGATTAAATTTTGTGTCCTGACAGTGGAAAAAGACATATTCTGACTGGGGAGGAAGTGAAAATAAACCTGAGGGCAGCTTCAAACCAACAAATGAAGTGATTAAACCCAATCTGAGATCCTCCGAAATCAGCTCTGCCGCTGACACCTGCACCACAAGAAATAACACTTCTGTACCTGAAACCAATTAAATCAGTTACATCTACACACATTTATGTGACGGAAAAATAGCCTGTCACCATAAATCTCACCTAAGGTAACGCACCTCTTGCACAATCATTCTCCTCTGCGTCTCGCCCTGAAGACTTCAAATTTAATTCACTGTTTCATTTTAACGTGTGAAAAACAGCTCACTGCTGTAACATTCACACAGCTCTCCTTTACCAACAGCAAACAGGATGTTATGCTATCACTAGCAAGCGGTCTGGGACCTGCAGTATTAAACCACACGGACAGGAGTCATCAAATCATCCAGGACTGAAATGTTAAGACTTAATCTACTCTTAGATTAAGATTATTATGCTTGATTAAGTCACACAAACCTCTGAGACTGTATCAAAGGGAACTTTGTCGTGCTTGGTGGCGTTTTTAGAGCCTTGAAAGATCAGCGGCTTGTGGAAATTGCTCCTCTGATGATTGAAATGTAGTGTAACGGCCCTCCTCTGTTTGGCCGGGCCTTGTTTGCTCGTCTCCTGCAGGATCATGGAGTTGGTGGGCGGAGCTGTCCGCCTTGCCTGAGCACCTGGGCCCGACGACCAACAACCCAGTCACTGTAAAAGCTGCTGCCATCGTCCCCTCACAGAAATTCTGTCCGGCTGCTTTGTTTGTGGACCCCTGTTCATGAGGTCGCAGGTCATTTCAGTTTCTCTGTGTGTGGAAGTCACAGGATACAAATTCAGACTTGTTCTCATCATCTCATGAACTCTTACACTTTTGGAATTTAAATTTAGTGAAACACCAGTAAGGAACTGGAAGAATCGTTTCATCTCAATGGACGATCGCATGACTGGGAAAAGGCATATTTCTTACTGGGGAGGCATTCACAAACTGAAGACCACCAATAAGAGTGAAACAATCATTTTATCATCAATGACATTTGTGTCATAAACCTGAAGGGGATTTAAATGTCACATTAAATGTAACCACTGCAGGAAGTAATGGGACAAGAAGGAGAAAAGCTGCACACCTGCAGCTCCTCAGCCAGGTGAGCTGGTCACACACAGCAGTCATGGAAGCAACGGGAAAAACACCAATGTCAAGTGACGTATGAATTATTACTGTGACCGTCCAGGAAATGCAATCACATTTAGGCTTAAAAACTAAGTGGGGATCAGGCCGAGTTGAGGAGGGGGATTTACACCGAGCCGCAGTCACACAAAGCTCTGAGACCCAGATCAAAGAGAACTTTGTCATGCTTGGCGCTGTCGCCAGCGCCTTTGGAAGATCGGGGGTTTGTGGAAATTGCTCCTCTGCTGACTGACGTGCTCGTGATGGCCCTGCTCCGTGTGACGTGAGCTGCCTCTCTGTACTGACATTGACTGGTTTGTGGCGACGCTCTCCCCTCCTCTCGTCTCCTCTCTAATTCCCTCAGAAAATAAATGAAAAGAGTCAGAATTTCGTCTAGTTTTTTCCAGCCGACTCTTTGTAAAGTCGCTGGACCAAATCTCAAATCTGTTTCTGGTGACAGCCTGCGAGAACCTCCTGTGATCAAATCAAACAATAAATCTTTTCATGCTGCGAATGAACCAAACCGCATTTAATCTGGACCAAGACCACCTCCCTTCTCAAGTTTGGTCCATTTGGTCCAGACGTGGTCGTAAAAGTCATAAATATCTAAAAGTTTGGACCAAATGAGGTGAAAGGGCCCGATAAAAGCTGATACTTCTCAGAGAGATTCTCTCCATGACGATTCTGTCCACACGTTTGGACAGGAGCAACAAAAGACTGGGAAAGGGGTGGAATGCTCCAAAACACCTGTTTGGAACATTCCCCAGGTAAACAGGTTGATTGGTAACAGGTGAGAGTATCATGATTGTGTATTCTCGAAAGACTCGAGGTTCTTTGTGAACTCATGGTTGGATAAAGGATGTGACTACATGGGCTCAAGAACACAGTTTGACTGAAAAGGTGGGCAGACTAGTGGCCCATGACACCAAGAGGGCTCAACAATGTGTTCCATCATCCCAGAGCCTCCACCTCCACAGAACAAAGGCCAAATATTCACATTTTCCTTCTTCTTTCATGTCATTTATTACCATCAGAAGGAAGAGAAATGGATGAATTATGTAAGCAAGCATCTGCATCTTCATCACCCCTCCATTGAGCTCGTCTAACTGTCTGTCATATCTCTCCTTTGGAGCTGTTTTATCACGTTATGCTGCATTTAGCAGATGTCTCTCCGGGCCTGACATCAAACAAACTGGATCCTTTTACGGCTTCTCACTTCTGGAGAAGCTGTTAACTGGTTCAAAGACCTCCTGCTGTGGAGGGTAAGTGCAGTACTTAGCAGGAGGCCAAAGCAGAGGCAGGAGGAAAAAATATGGACCCGTGGACATGTGGTGTCTTTTCATTCTCCAAAAACCGTCATGTGACAGCAGAGAGCTCCCGGCAGCGCTGCACAGAATGCTATATAGAAGAAGAGGTGATTTCCTGCCGCCGTCAGAAGAATGCGATGTTGTTTTATTTTGTGTGACGCCATCAGTGGCTCAACAGGAAATATCTTTTTTGATATCATCTTCACAGACTAAAAAAAAAAAAACGGTTAAAAATCACTCAGCGTGGGCTCAATGCAGCACAGATGCAATACAGTGTTGGAGGGCAGGAAAGGGAGGGAGACCAGCTGACCGCCACGAGCTCGTGTAGACTTTCAGACATTTTGACTGTTTTTCAACCCACACAGGGATCACTGGAGGAAAGTAAAGAGGGAAAGATTAAAAAGTGCTTTTGCTTCTTCAGCATCGCGCTTCTTTGAACTCTTCTTAGCACAGAGTTTTCTTTGACCAACATATGAACTCTGTCACACAAAGGAAGTACTCTTCCTCCATGTTTGTCTCCTCCCGTCTTTATTATTATTTATATTATATCTATATTGTTAGATTTATTATTATCAGTGTCGCTCTTCTGTCTCTCCTTCTTCGGTCTCGACTCTGGGTGGATCAAAATGTGTCCACTGGACTTTTAGCAAATACAGGACGGATGTCACGCTCTCAGCTGGTGAGTCCACACTGTTTGGCTCTTCAGAAGCTGTTAAAAAGCTTCTGACTCTGGCTTTGAAAGGTGCTTTATAGCATCTGCTGTTGCTTACATTCATGTTCTTGGAGCTGCTAGTCATACCTGCATTCCCGTGTAATTATGCTGCATTACAGATCTGCAACAAGCTTGTACAAACATCACTGGTGTGTCAGAGTCGCTGTGCTTCGCAGCTCTCTGATCAGGCCATGTGTGGGCTGTGGATTTCCATATTAAATGGCTGCACTTCTCGTTTAAGTGCCATTTTTCTCAGTAATGGATTTAATGTCTTTGCAGAGCGAACGCAGCTCAGCGTCCGTGAGGCTTGAAAATGCTCCGGTGAGTGAATGATGAAAGACCAAATGCTGTTTGTCTTGCAAATGTCAACCTTTCCAAATACAGGAAAAATGTTGTCTTATGAAGGGATGTGGACGTAATCCAGGGAGGGTTTGTTTTGCATACTGTAACAAAAATAAATCAGGATGTCATGTAATTTACCGACTGTGCAGAGGGAGCAGAAGAACCCTAACGATGTTCAGCCGTGTTGCTCAGTCGTTCCTCTCACTTGCATCTGATGAAACTGATTCTGTTTTAATTAACTCAGCTGTCTGCACAGGCTGCATGCATTAAAACACACTGTCACAAAAAAACCTCATGCACACTGCACAGAGATATGAGCTTGGCAGGATGCACAGATTCAACAAACAGCTGATCATCCATACTGAACTAAAGCCAAATGAAAGTACACGTTTAGTTTTAAAGTCCTCTTCATTACTTTAAAATTCTTTACTGAATCCCTTAAATGTCAGATGTTGAATTAGCAATAGTTGTTCAGTGCTGGATCTGCATCCAAACACGTTTCCACAAGATCTGAATTAAAAGAGAGAATCATTTCATTCAGTGTGCAGTCTGCAGGCCTGTCGCTTATTTTATTTCATGTAGTTTTTCTTCTTTAAACTGTTTCTCAAACTGCTTCTTCGTCTTGAAGGATGTCAAAACATCACGAAATGATTTACATAAACTCACAATACAGTGAGTTCAGAGTTTGAACTGAAACTTCCTTTGAAAGCAAACTTAGTCAATATTAATCAAAACACTTTTTCATGCATTTTATGGTATAATACAATAAACAATGAGGCTCAGGAGGCAGAGCGGACGTCCACTCGTCAGAGGGTTCAATCTCCGGCCTTGGCAGTGTACGTGTCGAAGTACCCTTAGGTGAGATGCTGAAGCCCAGATTGTCCCTGATGCAGCATCAGTGTGTGAATGTTTAATGCTCATAACGAGCAGGTGGCCTAGCTACCATTGTCTGAATGTGTGTGAGCGGGTGAATGCAGGCTTTGAGTGGTCGTCATCCTGGAAAAGCGTGATATTACTGTGATGTACTGTGTGTTTGTGTATGTATCTGTCGATTGTAAACCTAATGGGGTCTTAATTGACCGCGTGTTCATGTGTCAGTCCTGCTGATGACTCTCCTCGGCGGTTTCATGATTCATTCACTCAGCTTGTGTCTTATTTTGCTTTATGTTGTCAGGCTGAATAAGCTAATTGAAGGCTTCTGCTCATGAATGCTGGAAACATATGGATATCTCTGTGTGAGATGGCATGTTTACAGCTGTGTCTGACATAATGATCATTTGCATAATGAGCGTGGGTTGATTCATGTTTTTGCCAGCGTCTGAAAAGCTCCCGCAGGCCACGGACACGATCAGACTGTTGTCACATCGCTTTATTCAAATGTTTGTTTACTGACTTTAATGACTCTTGAGTTTTCTTAAATTTGAGTAGGTGTCAGATTTCAATGGAAATAGGAATTCTATGCTCTCATAAAGAGCAATATCACATTAGTCAGAACTGTAAGCATTTTAAAGATATTTGGTAAAACTAACACAGACGTCCTGTGTTCTGAATGTCTGATTTTCTGACTTACTTTGAATGATTTGAACCGTTGGTTGAATGTTAGCCTTGCTTACGAACCCACAGCTTCTTCTTCTCTCATCCATTTTTTGAGGCATCTCTCGCAAAGAAAACCACTCTTGCTGTCACTGAAATTCCCCAATGCAGAGCACACTTCACTCTGCAGACCTGTCAGAGAAACTCAACAGAGATTCCTCATCAATGCCAACCCAGAAAAGTCAGCAGCGTCATCTCCTGTATCTTCAGATCGGTCAAATTTAGGAGAACAAAAGCAAAAAAAAATAAAAACAATTATTTACTTGTTTCTGATGTTTTGATAATATGAATATATGCATAATAAACTGAAAAAAGGTAACTGGCAGTTGCAGATGGAGTCTTTGCACTGTTGTAATGAGTTTTCCCACATCAATGTCAGGTCATAGCAACCCAAGAAACAAGCTGCTTCCTACAAAAGACCTGAACACTGATGTTTTATGAGCAGATAAGAGCAGTAATACCAAACTGAAGGTGAAAAACAGTCTGGTTGAAGTGTGGGCCGCCCTGCTCTCCAACAGCATCCATAGATTGTATGAGGGAATGAAAGAGCTGAAAGCCTCTGTCGCTGCAGGACGCTTCCACCATCCTTTGGTAATTATTCCAGCTTTTATCAGCGCCTGAGAGGTGCGTCGCCGAGCACGGGGCAACGACAGCCCGCCGCTGGAAATGAGTCTAATGGCAGCAAATGCGCGAGAGAAAATGAGAAATGATTTCATTTCCCTTGTCAGTGGGTGTTTCATTGTTCAACGGAGAAAATGGGTTTAGGCAGGACTGGAATCACTTATATCTTATGTCTGAGCAGGAAGGACAATAGTGATCACTTCAGAAGTTTTCTCATTTTCCTCCCGTCTGCTGGAATTATTTGATATTTTCACACATCAGGAAGGATGTTCAGAATGAGGCCTCAGAGCTTTGGGTTTAGACTGTGGTCCCAGGTCTGCAGGCAGGGACTCATTTGACAAGAGTGATTTGTGAGCGCTGCTTATGAACAGGTTGCAAATTGTGGCACCGCTACGTTTCAGACATGGCTGTTGTTTGTTTGTTTGAGTCCTGAATGGCTGATGATCACACATGATCACGTATGTATGCTTCTTACTGTTCTTATCAGTAAAACGACCCAGAGGATGACAGTTTGCATGTGGCAAATTTAGTGAAATGAGCTCCAGGACGGAGTACAGTGGAAACATGCCAGGATGCCTCTGGCAGGTAGGATGCTGGAGGAACAGGAGAAGTGAGAATGTCTCAGATGGAGATGCAGCAGACAGGATGGCAGCCATACGCGACCACAGATAAGCCAACGAAAACAACCGCACTCAAGCCTTGGCTCTGTGCGGCCTGGTTCGGACGAGGCAGGTGTTGCAGGAGGGACGTCCACGGGCTCGAGCAGAGAGCTGAGGAAGAGCTAACACACCTGGAACCAGCAGCTGCCAGCAGAGTTGATCCCAGGATTCTGAATCCAAGAGCGCACAAATGATGCCTCCCGGCACTCAGGCTGATTTTCACAGTGGCCCTCAAAACAAGTCTTCCTCTCACTGGTGCATGAAGCTCAGCAGTCAGCTGCTCGGATCTTCCTGCGACATGTTTAGAGGCTCCAGAAAAACATCTGCACGTCTGGATGCAAATACTCAAACGTGTGTGATTACATTGGTTCAAACACCAGAAAAATAAACCGTCATCAGACGTCTGAGAATCTCAAACAGCACCGTTTATTTGTTTGGATAAGATATTTATTCAGCTTGACTTTTCCATCAACTGAAATGTACAACAGTGAAGCATGTTTTTGGTATTTTTTCACTCTTGAATATTTGGAACAAGTTTTGGAAACAAGTTTATTTTTTTAATTATATCCTGAAGCCATAAAACAGAGAACTGCGCCTGTAATCTACAAAAACACAGATTTCAAGGACGTACTGCAAAAGCCCTACACTATCAACCTCAAGCATGCCTCACTATGAACCACACACACACACACACACACACACACACACACACACACACACACATCATATTTACATACTGCATCATCTAAATAACTCTGAACCATTTCTTGCAGCCTTTATTCTGCATGATTACAGTTTAAGACTTCAGACTAACCCACTGATGCAGACGTTCTTCAGAGGGAGAGATGGGAGGCAAAGACACTGTGAGGTGAAAGTGGAAAGTTAGTTAAATCAACTCCTTCTTCTTCACCAAAAACACCTGCGGACCTCATGGTAGCATGGTTACGCTAACCGTGAGCACATAGCATTACATAGCATTACAGTCACATTATTTGCAAATGTATCTTCTCCTCATCTCTTTCTCCCTCCTCCTTCCATCTATCATCCTTTCATCACTGCTCAAATCTCGTCATCACGCTGCAGTCTTCCTCATCTCATTCTCTTTAACCTCTGATCTCATCTGCTCCTTCCTCTTCCTCCCTGTTCTGTTACCGCCTCCTCCCTCCTCCACTCTTATCTCTCATTTTCCCTCCTCCTTCCGCCATGTGACCTCACATCCTCCATAACTGCCTCCTCTTGCTCTACTGTATCTCCCCTCTCCTCTCTTTTAGTGCTTTCTCTCGTCTCCTGCTCTCACCTTGCTGGTCACCCGGCACTCCTTCACCATACCCTCTTATTTTCGTACCTTCTCCTCTTTTCCAAAGTTAAGTAGATACCGTCTCCTGGCTGCTCTCTGCTCTGCAGTCACATGGGCTCTCTCTCATTTCCCCAGAGCTCTCAGGTGTTTTTCCTCAGACGATTAAGTCAAGAAAAAACACCTTCAGCCTGGAATAATCCTGCAGGAGAGGAAGAGGAGCGAGAAAAACATGTCTTCAGTAGTGAACGGGTTACAGTGGCAGTGATTCTTTGTACATCATGACAGTAAGAGTGGTGAGTGAGGTAAATTTGGGCGTCATCTGCATATTAATGATACTTGATTTTATTGTTGGTATAATTTGGCCACATTGGATCCAAGCCTTGGATTCAGGATTGAGCATTGGGGAACTATTTCTTGTGGGAAATAACACAAGAAAAAAAATACATTTAGCATATTTCAGTGCAACTTTAAGCATATTTAATGCAACTAGTAGATTTTCAAGTAGAGTAATTGCATAGATAAATCACTCTGCTTCTGCCATAATAACACTCTCAGGCTATATGTATTTCACCACTAGGTGTGTATTCAGGGCTGCTGAGTGATGGCAGACTAATATCTAGAACAACTAGTTTAGAAATGCATTTTCCTTTTGAAAATAACTGTCACTCAAACAAGCAAAACATATTGAAAGCATGCAGACCTGCGTCTCTGAACAGCTCTGAAAGAAAGCGACCCCTGGAAATGATCCATGAAATTAAATGTTGTTCTCAGAAATACGTCATGTCAAAGAGGGTCCTCACAAGTCCAGAAATACAGAACGTGGATGCGCGACAAGCTGTAATGAAAATGTAAAAAAAAAAAAGAAAGAAAATTGAGAGTACAAGTGACAAGACGAATGTTTCTCCGCACTTCCACAATGTTAAGCAAACTGCATGTCGAGCTTGAAGCAACGCTGCTGATCTTAAAGCTTCAATCCTTAAATGTTCAGCTGAGCTTCTGCTGCATTCACTGCTGTGTGTTTAATGACTAAACGTTTCCAAAACCTCCAGAAAGCCCTACAGATACAAGTGACAAACCATTTATCCCTCCAAGGACGTGACTTCCTCATAACCTTTTCTCATGTACTTGGACAGAGGCAGTTGGCGTCTCTGCACTCTCAACCAAAAAATAAATAGTTGTTTGTGCATTTGGGTGTCTATTGATGTGTGTGTGTCAGCAAAAAGCCTGAATCCTCAAAGTAATTACCGAGAGGCGACATCGAGCAGTCTGTCGTTCTTCCCCTCTGCTCTGAAGATGTGACACCCAGGTCAAGGCATTTAGTCTCCATTCAATCAAATTAGGAAGTAAAATTCAATTAGCATATTTTTTTAAGCTTCGGGAGCTTTCGTACCTAATTTATTCAAAATGCTCAGTAGTTTGGCTTTTCTGATTAGATGAATGACTGCTGCTTAATTTCATGCAGAAGGCGTTGACATGGCGTTAATTAAACCCCTGCTCGTACTGTCTGTGTGCTGGAAGCATGCTCATCACGATAACTCAAAGCTAGTGAGGGAAAACTGAATATGCAGAAGATGGCGGTGTCGTGAATTATAAGCTTTAATACATACTCAGCCTTAACTCTTTCAACCCAGGCTGTTTTGGTGCTGTGCAATAAATTTGCTTTTCTTATTTCCATTTGGGATTAAATGTTTTCAGCATCACATTTCCCACCATGCAGGCAGAGTGTGGGGAGAAGAAGCCAGGACAGTTCAGAATAGCTTAGAGAGCGGGCAACCGAAGAGGATTTCCACACTGATGTACTCCACAGTTCTTAGCATCAACCATGCGATGCCAGGTCGGCACCACCATTACTGCTGTGAACAGCACACAGTTATCACAAACTGGTGAGGGTCATCAGTGCGCCAGGAAAATAATCAGACACCTGCAGAGAGGTCGGGGCCTCTTTGGTTTCCGTGGAGCCTTCCTCCTCATCCTCTGTCCCAGAGGAAACCTCACATCCTCTGAGAAGCTGGACTCTGTCATTTATCTTTTCTTGTGTTTTTCTCTTGTAATTCATCACTTGGGATTTTCATGCTTTCAGTGTTCTGTGCAAGTATGTTTTAATGAGTAAGCAGATGGACCAGGAAGCTGTATTGGTCACACAACAACAAAAATGCCTTTGTTTCCCTCTTGATAAGCTTTTGTTCTGTAATTCCAGTTGGAATTTATTCATTATGTAATTCCTTCACTGTAAAGGAGAAAGGCTTTGAATATTTGACCCCACACAACATTACACTGGCTTCTCCATCTGCAAGTTCTGAGAGAATGCGAGATCAGAAAAGCTGATTTCAAAACGGGGTCAGAGCATCCACCGCTGTGCATACACACTTCCTGCCGTGTGTCTCGGCAGAGCTCCCGTCACTCACGTCTCCGTCAACAGTCGGACGTTTTAAAAGTGATCTGATAATGAGAAGAACAGTAACACACTCAGAAATCCACGAGAAGAGCCGCCGCTTTAATTCTGCAACACTCCAACTGAAAGCAGGACCTGCAGGAGCGCAGGACCAAGAGTTCACACCAGAGGCAAAATGTTCACATTTTAATAGTGTTAAAATGGTGCATGGTCCTCCCTAAAGGTGCGTTCACCTGCTGCATTGCATTGCCTTCTTAAGTTATGAAATACAAATAATTCCACGCATGCTGTTAAACCTTTGAGCTGCACTGAAAGTCTATAAACATGATGTTGCTGAGTGCAGAGCTGAAGAGTTTTAGTTGCACATAAACGCAGTATTCCTCTAATGTCCTACTCAGACGTGAGCTCTCATTGGACAGTCAGGAATGGGAGACCTGCATTCAAGCTGCAGGTGTTGTAACATGAGCTAAACTGTGCAGCGTCCTCCTGATTTCAGCAGCAGCGCAGTAAAGCTGACACTGTTGAGCGTCCCTGTTGGTCAGACCCGGGGTGTGCTTCGCAGAGTCTGTCCAATCAGAATCACTGAGAGATGGGAGCTTTTGTTATGCTGTGTGCAACTGATTCAATTAGTGTTGTTAGTGTTGCATTTGCGCAGCACTCTGAAGAACTATACATGGTATGCCTTCATCCTACGTGGCCGTTAACCGATTCTTGTAAT
Source organism: Chaetodon trifascialis (assembly GCF_039877785.1). Lineage (NCBI taxonomy): Eukaryota > Metazoa > Chordata > Actinopteri > Chaetodontiformes > Chaetodontidae > Chaetodon > Chaetodon trifascialis. The sequence goes on along the minus strand of NC_092063.1, from coordinate 2,310,678 downwards.
TGACAGGTTTGCGCTGCGTGTCGGACGTTGGCGTGTTGTCAGCTCAGTTTGACTGAATGGATTCATTTTATTGTTGCTATAATTATTGAGTAAATATATGAAATTTTTTAAAAAAGTGAACAGACTCGGACAGCCCAGGGCCAAACTGCAGCCGAAGTGAGCAACTAGCTGCTGAAGAAAGAGGATCATCTCGCAGGTAAACGGAGACCAAACCGACAAATCCTGTTTTAGACCCCAGCAGTGAGCAGTAAATGCAAACAGCGTTCAAAACATCTGTCTCAAAGTAATTTTGCTCCACTGAGTCAGGGAAATCTTGTTTCCCCTTCAACACATTCGACTGATTTAACAGGTTTTAGAAGACTTAGTAGACCTGGTTTTCAATGCCAGCGAAAACCTTTTCTCCTGTACCACTTGGATAAAAGCAATTGAGCCTTTTTCAAATCTAATTCTGGAGCCGCAGCGCAGATATCATTGAGTTCTGGCCTGTTCTGCTTCAGTTCTCCCTCACAGCGTCTGCATGTCATCCCCTCGCTCTGAAGTTATTGTGCATCTAAAGGAAATGTGGCACCTCGCTCTCAGAGCACATTGTCACAAGGACAGCTGAAGATTTTCCACTCCTCACCTGCTGCCCACAAAATTGTGTGTTCACTCTTATGCAGTGAATTCAAAGTGTCAGCCCTTAAATGAGTTCGTGCTGCATAAAGAGCCTCTGTAATATAGCCATTTATTTGAATGGTCCACCTGGTGCAGTTTCATTCCCTCGGTGGCTGAGCGGTGTTTGAATGCCTCTGTGAAGTTGACTGAAGACATAATGGCTATTTTATGAGCTTTTCCCAAAATAAGAACAGCTCTGCCAAGTCTCCAGGGGTGGGACTGCTCCCACAGTCCAGACTTCCTTCCTGCTCACTTGTCAACAACAGAAATTATGTACAAACAAGCCAATTATTTACTTGAAATGTGTAATCAGTGACTGCGCCTTGACTGTATGAAGGTAAAAGTCTCAAGTCTCAAAAGCCCGGAGTACATTTACACAGTGCAATCACAATAACCACAGGTGACCATATTATTATTGTTATTATTAGGAGTATTAGAATTATATGTCAGAATGGTTCAGGATCATTTCCCTCGCTGAGTGTAATCATAGCATGAGTCACAGATTTCCTTTTCAGTGTAAAAGAAACAACATGTACTTTCATTCATTCATGAATCTTTCTTCAGTTTGTAAGAACTGAAAAGGAGAAAACAAGAATATTCTGATTCTTCTCACTCGCATGAAGCAGGATTCTTCACAGAATAACCTAAACTAAACTGCTGCTTTGTTTCATGTCGTGGCTGAAGTATCCGGCCAACAAATGTCATTTTCAAACAGCAAAGGTCTAACATTCCCTCTCTTTTAGCTCTGTTTTGGTCTCTACCAACCACTGAGGGAAACATCTGGCTGTTTAGCTGCAAAATGCTCGGCCATGTTCACCAGGTGGTCTCTAACTGTGTCTGTCTGCCTTCTGGTGCTGAGCAGGTCGAGTACGTCGGCTCTTTAGGGCTTATTGGCTGAAAACAGCGGCCAAAACACGATGAGAGCAGTGACGCTGAAAAAAAAAAAAACAGTGACGTGGGATGAAATCTGTTTCCAAGCTGAAGATTCAGGTGATTATTCTCTGTTTTAGGTAATCAGCTGTTTTCCAACTGGGGGCACAAAAGCCAATGAGCATAATGCCAGACCTGCTTGAGCAGAATAATGGGAGATGTGGGCCGTGGACACAGGAAGTAGAGACCCTGAGGGGCCAGCAGCACCCCCAAAAATTGGGCATAATGAAAATCAGTTCATAAAAAAGTCTAAACTGAAAATAATCCTCTTTTGTTCTGGGATATAAGGTGTAATACAACAGTATTTGTGGTGCTGGATGCTGGACAGTTTAAACGCTGGTTGAATGCTCATTGGTGGATCCATGTTGACACTTGTCTCCTGTACTTAATGGCTGTATTATCATAAACTGCTGTGTGAAGAACTGGCCGTAGGTCTTTTCCCTTAGTTGCTATGGCAGCTTTGACTCAGTGTATGTCTCTGCGCAATTTTGACGTCTGTTCTAGCATCAAATGCTCTGAAACTGGGACAAAAATGGGTTAGATATACATTATTCTGGCCTCTCAAATTCGTCACTTCGTCATGATGATAATAACTGTCCTTCAAGACGTTTCAACCACTTTCTGATTTCCAATAATTTGAGAAGAATGGAGCTATTATGAAAACCAGATTTTGATGTTCATATCAAAGAGTGTTTCCTAAATTGAAAGTCATTAAGCCAATCATAGGCCCTGTGACGAGCAGCATGTGGCTCACTGGCTGTGTGGAGGTATCCCACAGGTACACGCAGCAGGGGAGACCACCTGCCCGGCACAGAGCCTGTCCTCCTCCACAGCTCGGTCTCCTGAAGACAGATGTACAGCAGCGTCTCGGGTTCACCGTGTCCTTTACTCCGGTTCTCATTCAGCACTGAACACACTGTCATGTGCTGAAGCTCTCACCGACAAGTTTCCGGGGATCCACAGTGCCTGATGATTGTCCCGCCTGCTTTTCCATCATAAGTTCACTCTGCGTGAGTAAGTGTGTGTGCGCTTGCTGTGCACACCTACGCGCCTGTGATTTCCTCCTGTACCGACTCCTTCCAGTTTCAGTGCCCTCTCTCACTCTCTCTCAGCAGGGATGTTACAAACCTCATCTGGCCCCTTCACCTGTGGATGTCCGTGATGCTTCCTGAGCTGCAACCGCGGAGCCGCTAACACGTCATATTCAGAGTCTGTCAGACGTGGAGGTGAAAAGTGATGAAGAGCGACAGAAACCTTTCAACCATTTCTGGAGCCCTCTCTTTGCTCTCTCCCTCACCTTCTCCTCCTCCTCCTCCTCCTCCTCCTCTCTATCTCTCAGGCTTCTCTCTCTCTGTTGCTGCTGCTGAAGTTTCTTCCATTTTTTGCCCGTTAAAAGGGTTTTTGGGTGGTTTTGGTTTGTTCTTCCTCATTCAAATCGAGGGCTTCAGGGCAGAAGGTGTCGTATGCTGCACAGATTGTAAAGCCTCCCGAGGGACCCTGCGATTTGTGATTCTGGGCTATATGAATCTGACTTGCACATTTCGCTCAAATGCCGTCATTAAGAGAATACAACTGTTATCATGCAGATGATTTGGGGATTTAGCTGAATTAATAGATGGAAGGTGATGGATTGTAACCAGCTGACTGACTGAATAATTCATGGCTGATTAGTGGTGACCAGCATGTGGCCTGAGGTACTCATTTGTCCCCTTCAGAGAGAGTAATGGGCACCAAGGCGAGGCTGTTACTGGAGATGGATCTAATGAAAGAGTTATTGCAGAAACCATTTCTGCCCGTGTGTGGGTGGATGACAGGAAGAGTGGACCTGCTGTGTGTTTGTGTCTGTCTGTGTCTGCTTGGCAGCCATGTTTGACTCACACAGAGAGCAGCTGCGCCTCAGACAAAAGGGGACGAACACAAAGTAATTATGATGGCAGAGATACGGCTAATCACATTTTTCATTTTCTAATTATTTTTCAAGTCTGTTTCCTGGCGTTTCAATTTGATTCCCTAATGGAGCTGCCTGTTGTGCCTCGAAATCCTACATGCCAGCCTGCTAGACATTAAGAAAGCTTGACACCAAGCTTCAAGTCCCCCCCATGTGATGTCCAGGCACCTATGTGGTTTTTCCAATTGAGATCCACATTAACGAGGGAAGTTGGGCTGAAGCCTCCTCCCCTGACTGCACCTGGAAGCAGAGCTGCATCTGATCAGGGCGCTTTCGTTTCTTTGGTTGCTCTCTGAATCAAGTTGTTGAGCTGAGATGTGTCGAAGTCTGCATTTAAAAAATAAGCAGTGCTTAATGTGTTTTAGACTGTAAAATTGTGTTGTCAAGCCTTATTTTACCATTTAAAGCACTGCCATCCAAAAACCTCTCTAATATACTCTCACATTACGGATTTTAAGTATTTCTAAGAGTTTCACTTTGCCTCTCAGAGTGGTGCAGGAGTAGAAATACTCTCTTACAGGCAAAAATCCTGTACTACAAGTACAAAAGTATTGGCATCAAAGCATACTTCCATCCATCCATCCATTATCTATACCGCCTATCCCTTTCGGGGTTGCGGGGGGCTAGAGCCTATCCCAGCTACAATGGGCGAGAGGCGGGGTACACCCTGAACCGGTCGCCAGCCGATTGCAGGGCCACATTCAAGGACAAACAACCATTCACACTCACACTCACACCTACGGACAATTTAGAGTCATCAATTAACCTAATGAGCATGTTTTTGGTCTGTGGGAGGAAGCCGGAGTACCCGGAGAGAACCCACGCATGCACGGGAAGAACATGCAAACTTCACACAGAAAGGCCCCGCCTGACCCGGGGATCGAACCGGCAACCTTCGTGCTGTGAGGCACGCGCACTACCTGCTGCGCCACCGTGCAGCCTCAAAGCATACTTAAAATACCAAAAGTAAAACTTCTCATGATGCAGAATGGAGCATTTCATTTGATATAGTATTGGATCGTAATTGCTGTATTATCACCTTAATATTGCAGCTGGTAAAGACGGGGGTGGTCCTGATGACTTTATATCTTGCTGGGTAGCTTGTGAATTTAGATAAAATCATCACATTCACAGAACAAAGAGTCTGTGCATTGATACCCATGATGTACAGCCTACAGCCTCGTGTTTACAGCTCACTGCGGTTTGTCGAGCACATTAATTCGATTTGGGATGAAGGAACCCTTGTAGATGTTTTTCTTTGCCAGGGCTATTCTTTAGTGTCGCTCTGGGGGAAGCAAGTCAACCTCAGGCTGGAGGGATGTGTTTCTTCATTAATGATTGTCAGGGTCTTCCTGTGTGCAGCTGTGCTCTAAAGGTCAGCAAATGTCTTCTGCTGCCTGCTTTCTTCCCTGCTGTGTGTCAAGACATCTTATTTCTGTTTGCTAAGTGTTCATACAGGGCAGAGATATAAAAAGCTGTCTGACAGACACTGAAACCAAAGTGTCCACATTTACATCCAGCAGTTAATGAACTGGCACCCAATAAGGCCTCTGAGTGAGCACAGAGGCGCTGACTTCACCCAAGATTTACATGTATGCCAGACTGTTCATTAACTGTGTACAGCGAGTGTAAAACCTGTCAAAACAGTTTGATTAATAATCAAACTGTGTCCCTTTACAAGCTTGTATCTCTGACTTGACTGACTTTCACAGAGTATTTCCAAGAGTTTAATGAAAGCATGAAATCCTGAAACTCAAGCTGAAATATGAAAGTGTCAATGCAGGTACAACCACTTATTCAGTGATACATCATTTGTATTAATATAATAATAAGTGCACAGAAGCTAAATTCATTGTCAGAGTCAAACAAGTGGAGAAACTCACATTACAAGACTGAACATCTTTCAGCACAGACACTAATTAGAAAGCTGCTTTAGGCACAAGGACGTCAGGTTTGGTGGATTAGTGCTGAAGCTGAAAGATGCAATTAGTGATGACGAGCCTACCTGACTGTGCAGCGGTGTGTTCGAGGACTTCCTCGAGTGCAATTTTGAATACGTTTTGAGATGAACGTGTCGAACATGCTCAAGTGCAAATGAGGCAGAAAACATCTGCAAATAGCTCAATCAGGAAGTGAGTGCCGTGAGTGAGGCCTGAAGCTGTGTTTGGTTGGTACTCAGAAATGCTGAGCATGTGCTGTAGGGCCCTTCTTTTTTAACGCTGGAGGAAACGTGAAGTGACCTGTTCGTCTCACAGTTTGAGCGTTTCCTTTTTGGTGAAGTCTACAGTATCTGTCTCTTTGAGGATTCTGGGGAAGCAGCACAAACATATGTTGAATACAGGAGTCCAGCAATAATCTGCCTTTTCCCATGATTCTAAGGAAACCGCCTTCTGATTTGATGCTGCTGACGGCGCGAGTCTGCCGGCAGCAGAGGAAGTGAGAGGACTTTGTTACCTGTCGCCTGCAGCTCTTCATCTCGGCAGCTCCTTCTTGTTCCGTTACTCCAATACTCCAAACTGATCCGCTGTCAGAAAAATGCCAAAAAGGACCGTTGTGTTGTTCCGTAGATGCATTTTTGATAGGCAGCAGTTGATAGCAGTAAAGCTCACAGACAAACACACTGCATTTCCTGTGAGTCCTTCATAATAAATGTCAGGACTGACATTGCAGAAATTCAGAAATACTGGAATACTCTTTCATCCATGGGTCATAGGTTAGATCGATAGGTTGTTTGCAGATGATGTCACGTCGCTCTTTTGTTGTGGTGTGAACTGCAGATGTAGGGCAGGAAGTGATTTTCTGCACATGAAGCGCTAGAACACACACTCAAAATGCTGAGGTTTCGCTTTGTTTACTGTTGCTAAAATCGATGAAATTGAGAAACCAGGAGGAGCTTTTATTGAGTACCAAAAGTTGTTGTTCATAAGAGTGAAAAAGCAAGAAATTGACTGAAAAAAGACATAAAAAATTACTTGTGCGGTCGGGAGGAGCTGAGTCGGATAACGGTAGAAATGGTGTAATTTTAGCTGCTGTTTTTAATCTATAGTGATGGATTTAAAGTAACAGCACTTTGCAGCACCTGGAGCACTTTGGTACCGAGGTCGTGGACCCAACCGCTAACAGAAAGTTGTTTGCCTCCATACTTTTATTTGCTTTCATTTGTTTTCTACAGCAGAACGTGTCAATGAGCAGATCGTTGTCATATCTGCTTTCAGTTCAGCGGAGAAATCGCTCGTCTTCAGAACATAAGGGTCACATCCAACATCTGTTCTGATTTTTTGTTTATGCCTTTCTCTCTTAGCACAGTAAGCTCTTTCCTTCATCTCGTCCATTGCAGTTTCCACTTCCTGCCCTCCGTCTGGATTTAACGCCATGTATTACCTCATTCGGTGATAGAAAGCGACTCAGCAGAGCATTTGAATTAACATTCTTGACATTATAACTTCATCTCTACAAAAGCTGCTCATTTCACCATATCTGCTGTTTATTTGTGTGTGTGTAATTGCATTATTTCTTATTTGCTGTGTTCTGTTCTGCTCCACACTGGGAATAGATAAAGAAATATATCATTTATTTTTTACTAATAACACCATTTGTACTGTGAGGTAGAGCCACTTAACAAGATCTGAGAGAAAACACCGCGTTTCCTTAATGACCTTACAAGTGCTTTATAACGACTTTGCCGAAGCCGTTATCAGTCATTTCATACTCCTCTGCAGGTGCAGTCATTACAGAAATTGCTGCATTAAATAAAAAATGCTTACTTAAGAGAGAATGAGGAAGAACAACCGAGAAAAACAAGTAACCGAGGTGGAGTGTAAAAGAAATGTTTGGTAAAAAGTGCATCTGCAGCTTCATGTGGTAAACTGACCTCAGACGAAACACTCAGCTGTAACTGAGGTTAGCCATCAGGTGCGGTGAACGTGCCAAAAAGCTTGACGTTATCTCCACCGTAACACTGCCAGTTTTTCTACTTCGGATCACAACATGATGCCAAAAGCTGCAGCGTCGTCCAGTAAAAGTTCAGCTGGTGTCGTTTGCTGGGTTGCGATGCGTCGATGTATCGTGTGAAAGTCACTGCGTTAGTTCAAAGTTTTATTGGCAATCGAGAAGTTAATTAAAAATAGGTTTTATAGCTTAATGGGAAGGTGAGAGGCAAACAGGATCGTGTGTGTGTGTGTGTGTGTGTGTGTGTGTGTGTGTGTGTGTGTGTGTGTGTGTGTGTGTGTGTGTGCGCGCGTGTGTGTGTGTGTGTGTGCGTGAAGATTAGTATCCTCCATTATGGAGCCATAACAGGAACGATGCCACCTTACAAGCACAAGAGCTTCACACCAAAAGTGTTGCGTCATAGTTTGTTCCGATCATCTCATCGTCCACAGCAGGATCAGCTCTGGATGCTCCAGGAAGCCGGTGCAGAGCAGCTGAAACCGGACCGATGTGCTCTCTCCTCTCGGTTCTGGTTCACAGCCGAGCTGCAGTCCTTCATTGACCGCCTTAATGAGAGAGGTGGCAGATCTGAGAGCAGCCATGAGTTATTGAGGAAACAGTCAAATGGGTCACTTTGGTTGGACACTGACTGTCCACCTGTCTGGTTAGTGTAAGTTGCAGTGGACAGATGTTCACTTCAGTTCCTTAAGCTCTTCATCACGCCTGCATGTCCTTTAATTTCCACTTACCCTTCCCTCCAGAAGCAGTTCCAGTGTTGGAAAGTGACATTTTCCTGCCTTGTTGTGTGCCGTTCACATTTTTCTAAATCGATCCAGAATGGAGGGTTTGGTGTCATTTTGAACCCTCAGTCATCAATCAAATGTAACCGGCCATTTCACTGATTGTGCACGCACTAACCCCTTGGAGAAAAGAGTTTAATGGTTTCTGATTTCCACTCTAAAGTAACAGCCTGTGAGCCATGTTTGTTCTCTCTGCCCTTCAGTCTGCGGCCTCCTGCCAGCATCTCGTCTCCTGGCAGAAAAGAGCAGAAAACCTTCCATTTTAACCACATGCTGCCCTCTTATCTGTCTGCCAGCGGGCGTTAGTGTTTGCTTTAATGCCTGAAATCAGCTGCGGGTGTCGGGTCTGCGTCTCCCCACAGTACCAGACTGCTTAATGAGCCTCGCTCTGAGGGTGAAGCTAAGCACGACTTTTAGCTCACGCTGAAAACGTCAGGAATTCTCTGCCAGCTTCATTTTTTCTTTCATCTCACCGCCTCACTCCTTACGCCTGTGTTTTATCAGCTCTACCTTCGCAGAATTCGATCCCACCTGCCCTCCTCTCTCCTCTTCTTCTTTTATCCTGATGTCTGCCCTGACTCGTTCTCTCACCTTCGGTGTTGTGGATGTAAAGCGTAGGAGCACCAGGATACAAGAAGTTTGCTCAAAAAGAGAAAAGCTGCGAGACGAGCTGCAAACACTTTAAAGTAAAGTAAAGCACTGAAGGAAGGAGGACGTGAAGGAAGCAGTAAGATGATAACTGTGGCTTCTTACGACAGGAGTTCCCTGAAAAAGGTTCAACATTGTAAAAATTGAAAGCAGTTGAAGCGTGAGGTGCGATCACTGTAGGAGTCGACTGTAAGCAGTGGAAACAGCTGATGTGTTGGATGAAGCGTGACTCCCACCTCACCTGCTCACACTGAAAGGAGCTGAGCTGTTTTTAAGACGCCTCCTCCGTCTTGCACTGTGATTGCTCGTCGGCACAGGAGGCGTCTTCTCTTACTTGTTGGTATTTCAGCCTGTTTTGCCTCATTTGTTGCCTTGTTTGCCTCTTGATTTGTCTGGAAGGAAGGATTGATCAGGAGGCTGCAACCATTCAAAATCACTGCTCTCAAACTGAGAGCCTCAGACTCGACGTGGCACAGATTATGGAGTTTAGTTGTCCTCCCTTCTTCCTCCCCTCGCCTCCTCCTCTGTCTCCCTCCACTACTGGTGTTTCTCCAAGATTCCATATCTTTCATCTTTGCTTCCATCCGTCCTGCTGTCCTATTTCTCTTTCGCTGCATCAGGCTCCGGTCCCAGCGCTTTAATCACTTCCTTCAGCCCCAAATACTCCATCCATCATCTCCATCCTTCTCTGTCACCCCACAACTTCAAACTTCTTCCTTTCGCTGTCTCCTCTTTCCGTCTTCTTTCATCTCTTTGCATCACTTCTGTCCCACCTCTCGCCCTCCAGCACCAAACTTTTGTTTTAGCTCCTGTCAGCCCCGTCAGTCTCCCTCTCTCCTTCTCCTCCTTTTCTTCTTTCATCTCCCCTTCCCTCTCTTTGGCCGGCCCCCATGTTCTAACAGTTCTCACCTCCTTCTCTCAGAAACTCACATCACATTCATTTCACGCTCTTTCTCTTCCTGCCTCCTCGTTCCTGAGTTGTTGTTGTTTGAATTCCCTTTATTGGTTTCAGCGTGTTCCCTCAGCAGACCAGAAATCCAGCAGCATCTCTCATTTCTGCCTGTTGTGCTTGTCTGAAACTCTCAGCCTCATTCGATGATCTGCATGCAATTCTCTGAGCATGATTTCTCACATTAACCTGGTTTCTTGTGTAGTGTGAATGTGCTGCTCCATTCTCTGTCCAAACTCACTTTTTTTACGTGAATGAAGCATGAAAGAAGCTTTTGAAATAATAAACCTCAACAGGACGAATGGAATAACAAAGCTGCAGCCACACTAGCGTTGCTGCTTTGAGCTAAAAACATCAGCATGCTAACGTGCTCGCAGCGACACAGCTAACATGCTGATGTTTAGCAGGTAATTTCTACTGTGGTCACACCTCAGTTCAGCATTTTAGCATTCTAACATTTGCTAATTAACACAAACATAAAGTCCAACTGAGGCCGATGGTCTCCAGAATGATCAATCTGCACAGAGCAGACTGAGCCAGACAGGAAGTCAGATGCAGTAACAGTGTAATGCTGAAAGCCTAAAAAGAAGCCTAAAAAGCCTAAAAATCAAGAGAAAACGACCAAATAAACATGATTTAAACGCAACCAATGGGGACTGGGGACGTGTGGAGGGTGGAGCAAATATACATTGCACATGCAACGTCATGCTAGTGTGTCTATAAATACATGAAAAAGAACTGATAAACCATAAATTTAGATCAACTCAACAGTCAGCAGACAGAGTCAAGGGGAAAGAAAAAAGATGTTTACTGCTTGTCACACCTGTCGACTCCTTACCTGCTGCCACTCTCACCTGCTCACCTGCTCAGCTTGCACTCTTCACCTCACAGCCACACCCACCAGTGCGATCACCTGAGCCCACACCTGGGACTCATTGCCAATTAGTCCAGTACTTAAATCACTCTCCTGTGAACACACATTGCCAGAATGCTTGCAAGACTTGCCAGCATTATTCCTCTCATTGTTTTCCCTGGTAATACCTCAGCCTTGGGTTCAGGAAGCACAGCTTTTGGGTCCTAAAGCAGCACGTTAGACTGCTGCTTCAGAGGTTTTTAAGAACAGCGGTCAAAGTCTTGCATTCACACGCCCAGCAGCCTCTGAGTGGCTTCAGGGTTCATGTGGAGTCATGCTTGAATCCTCCTGATGAATCCAAACACAGTGTTCATTCTCCTCTTGGCTCTGCTTTGGTCTCCACCAGCTCCTGAGGAAAACATCTGGCTCTGCAGCTCTTCAGATGTTCCACTTTCTCCAGTAACGAGGTCGCAACTCAGATCGTAAATGAAAGGTTTTCAGAGGAGAAGCTGCGCTCACTCACACACACACACACACACACACACACACACACACACACACACACACACACACACACACACACACACACACACACACACACACACACACACACACACACACACACAGTATGTGTTATTTTCCCGAGCGCATTATTTCCATACACGACTTTAAAGCTGATTGCAGTGAGAGCGTGTCCCTCCACCCTCTCTGCCTCTGCCTATTAGACTCTCTATTTGGACTGCAGGCTGCACACAAATGAACTGAAGTCTTCTCCCTCTCTATTTGCTTATTCATTATAAGAAATCAGCCATGTTTTGTGCTGAAAGGCCTGCGACTGAAGTCAGGAGACTCTCCTCCCTCCCTCCCACCAGCTCTTCATCATCATGCCCTCCTCTCCTTCCATTTGTTTTTCTTTCTTCTCACCTCTCGCTCTAATCCTGCAGGGCTCTGTTTCTCTTTTTCTTCTGTCTTTCTCCATCTATTTCTTCTCATGCACATTCATCCTCACATCTTCATCTGCTGAAGCCCCCCCCCAGCTTTATTCACCTCGCTGTCAACTCTATTCCTACACCTTAATTCATTGTCTCTTTTCATACTTTTCTTTGTGTTTACTCGTGTCTGCGTGAGTCAGGGAGCGAAGGTTTTTTTAAAGAAATGCCAAGAAGATTATTTATGAAATGACATGTATGAACACAGCAGACCTTCAGCAGCAGACCTTCAGCGTACCAGACCACCTCTGTAGCAAACCTTTCAGGCTTTCATTGCACTGGACCTTCAGCATCACGTGGCTAACATCCATCCATCCACCTCATCTTCCTCCAAATGCAGACTTTTATAATACATCACATGACATCCTCCTATAAGTGCTAGTTGTGGCTGCCAAACATGGCTGAAATGATAGATAGACAGATACTTGGACGGCATGGTGGCGCAGCAGGTAGTGCACTTGCCTCACAGCAAGAAGGTTGCCGGTTCGATCCCGGGCGGGGCCTTTCTGTGTGAAGTTTGCATGTTCTTCCCGTGCATGCGTGGGTTCTCTTCGGGCACTCCAGCTTCCTCCCACAGACCAAAAACATGCTCATTAGGTTAATTGGTGACTTAAATTGCCCCTAGGTGTGAGTGTGAGCGTGAATGGTTGTTTGTCTTGTGTGTTGCCCTGCGCTCGACTGGCAACCGGTCCAGGGTGTACCCCGCCTCTCGCCCGTTGACAGCTGGGAGAGGCTCCAGCCCCTCTGCAACCCCGAAAGGGATAGGCGGTTTGGATGGATAGATACTTCATACATCCCCGTGGGAAATTCACAATAACGTACTTGCACAGACGACCAGTACGCCGGGCCGGTTGATTATGTCACGGCTCCTGTCATCCACTTTCTATTTCCAGTTGTATTGATTTTCCAGTTTCAGCACTGATCCAATTTGTTCTAATTTGCACACCCGGGGCAAATCCAAGTCCTCCCTTGATTGTTTTATGTGTAACACCTCTTAATAATGCACCAACAGTCGAGGACATCCAACAGCACTGTGATCCACAGCAGGCCTGCATTCATCACCTCCACACTGCAAACGTGTCACAGGGGCGCAGCTCTTTTCATCAGTCCCCTGCTGCGTCGTGAGCTCAGAATGACAAAGAAAGAGACAAAGACGAAGAGAGGGAGACATTTAATCCTGCACCACACATGTATCAGAGACAGTGTGGACAGTTAGGAGGCCGGCTCCTGTGGCACACCAGATGGTACATTCCAGCTGTTTGGTTTCTTCGAACGGATGCTCGAGTGTCCCTGATTTGTCCAACATCATGGTTCATCATGAGTCCACTCCCACGCTGAAAACCTGGAATTATCTGAATTTAAGAAAGAGTCTGATGAAATTAATTGAAAGCTGAATCCACAAACCTGTTTCAGATGTTTCTGTGCGGTAGAGTACGGAAACAGCAAACACCAAATTTAATGATGTTCCTCAAAACACTGACACCATGTGATGAGTTCAACGAAGTGCTGCCTCATGCAGGAAGAAGCCAGGAGGCATCTTGGTCTTCCTCTCGCAACGATCTGCAGAAGTTTCATTGAAGAATACGCAGAATTCAGAGTTTCATGTTCCTGACACCTTCATGAAAAACTCTCCAGGCTGTTTTTTTCTGGTTCTTCTGAGTTTCCTCAACAACCTTTCCTCGACTCCTTTTTCTGCTTATCAACATTTCACAGCCCTCGTACTCGATCACTCTCGGCTCATTTTGTTCTGCTCTGTTTTCTTTCTCAATCAAGAGATGTCGCAGGCAAACGGGAAACAACACTCTAACACTGTAACAGGATTTCATGTCCATAAGTCCCACTGAGACACCAGCGTCCTGCTCACAGAAAACAGCATTTTATCGCTTCTGTCGTGTCTCTGGTCTTTGTTAAAAATCAATCTGATATTTCCTGTTTTTCTTATTCCAGTTTCTGATAAATAAGAAATACAAATGTAAGCTAATGAAAAAACTGCTACAGTTGTGAACCATAATTAATCAACAGCAGGAATTCATTAAAGCTAAATTAAAGAAGCATCTGGTTTTGAGTTCTCTGTTTTGACACATTTCTCCACAAACCGAAGTTTGATACACGTTCAGCATCTCGTGTTTAGACGCATCACAGTGAGCGAGGGCGGTGTGCGAGCAGCCTTTTCTGGGTTATTCTAAATACTTAATGATGTTTGCATGAAATATGCTTCACTGAATAATGAATACTGCGATCGTTAACTCGGGATCTTCATCTTCATCTTCGTCTGCAGTCCAATTTGGAAGCATTTTGATTGGTACAAATATCTGTTCACATGTAAATATATTCACTCTGAATGTGCTGACAGTGGTTTAATTACACTGACTGAAAATCACAAAACTTCAACACACATCCACACATTTAGCATCCATAAAAGGCAGATTTAAGATAAATATTTCACTTTAACACGTTAAATAGAAATGTGAAGTAACAGGAAACGACGTGGGAATTTATCACAACACGGGTCCCTCAAAAGAAAGCGTGTTGTCACGTGTCAGATGAAGTTTAACATGATAAATTCACCAGGTGCAGAGCAGATTTGAGGTTAAATCCAGGATCCAGTGTCTTCGGGGGCGTCTTCAGTCGCACTAGACCTTAAATAAAGCCATGTAATCGTCCTCAGTAACGTCTCAGTCTGAATTCATGTCCTGATGGTCAATAACAGTTTGTCACAGGACAGAATCAGAGCTGCTGCTCTCGATTCAGTCTCTGAAACATGAGAGACGCGACCGTTTTGTCCTCTTTTGCTCGAGATTAAATCATTCATCCATCAAATGTCGAATTCCATCTGGTGATTTGTTACGGTACTTTTCAACCCTATGATGCCACAATCCTTAATTTAGCTGCATTTTTGTGTGTTTTTGCTCACCCGGCCCATGTGAGACCACGTCCCTGACACCGCAGAGACTCAGCTAGTGAATGCAAACATCTAGACCAGGAGCTCCAGAGAGCTCCGTGTCCCCTCTGTGGAGCTCTGGAGCTAACCCTAACCGTTGGCATCACGCCCGAGTCCTTTGGCCTTTTTTGGGAGGTTCTTCATCGCTCTCATGTTCCTCCATTCTTCTTGTTTTATTGGTCGGAGCTGTTCGAGTGAATGACTTCTCGTCACTGGATGTTAGCTTTTTTCCTTTTTTTTTTTACAAAGGTGAAGAATATTGGTTATGTTGAGGTTAAAACCAGGTGACAGAGAGGTTGATGTTAGAGCAGCACTTCAGATGATTTCAATCAGGAAAGACGACAGTATGACTTGAAGAACGGTGCATTCATTTAATGGCTTTGGGCAAACTGTGTTGGAAATGGTGAAGAAATAGAAGAAGAGTCCTTGACCATTTGACCTCATTATTCTCACCAGGGAGCAGCCACACGGGAATATTCCTGCTGGAGTCGTGGTGAAGATCCAAACAACATTGAACCTTTGCTTGAAAATCAACACAAGTGTGAGCTGAAGATTATGAGGAGCTCGTTGAATGAACTCTGGGGCTGACTGATGAAAACTGGAGGTGCAGCTGTGGCGGCCATTCATGTCATTCACATGACTGGTAAACAGAGGTCAAGGAAAATGACATTGGTTGACAAGCGGAACAGAGAGCGCAGCCACTCCTGAGGAGGACAGACGCTTTGGTAAGTGGTAAACAAGCTGCACACGGCGATAAATAAACAACAATAGAAACACAAAGAATACATGGGAGAAAACAATGGCACTTTCTACACGGCTGCTCCGACAACGTGACTGCGCTCACGTTAAAGGGTTAGAATATAGATAAATAAAAAGTCCTCTCTGAACCAATAAAACAAATACAGCAGAGCTGAACAGCAGTGACAGTTCACAAAGATACACGTTATTGTTTATCAGCTATTCACATATTCAGCCACTCAATATGGACGACACAAGGTACATCTGTTCGGAGTATTTTCACCACTGAGTCAAAGAACAGAAAACAATCCGGTTCAAACTTAGCACAAGCCTCAACTGCAGCAACCAGGAGCACAGCAAGTGCAACGCTCAGTAGCAGTATTTACAGGGAAGTACATTACTTGCTGGTGACAAAAGAAATCCAAGTTTTACTGCGTTAAAGTACTTTCAGATTTGTAGTGTCAGCAGCTGCAGTGGAGGACAGAGCAGAATCAGGGATTTTCTGTCAACTGTGCAAAAGTAAAACACACTAAGCGATTCAGAAACTGGACATCCAGTGAAACATTTACTGCGTCAACATATTTTTACTGCTTAGTGGAAAAGCACGTTTAAAGGAGATGAGAGTAAATGCACAAGTGTGTAAACGTCAACAGAAGCGAGGAGAAGCAGCGCGCCTTCAATAATGAATAAGAGAAGAAACGTCAGATGGAGGCACTTCAGCGTCTTCCTCTTTGTTTTTTCCAGTTAGACTTTGACTTAAATGTTTCAAACAGCTCGAACACGTGTTGAAATAAGGTCATCCTTTTCTTTAAAGTTTGCTGCCGACCAACACACAACGAGGTGCGAGGTGCGAGTGGGCGGCACCAGCTGTGTCGCCATGAACACGAATGTGAATTTAAGAATAGCAATAAAAAGCACACAGAGGGAGAAAGCAGGCGTGCGCCAGGCATCGCCTTCATTTTCCACAATTAATTTTGCTCAATTTATTCTCTTGATCAATATGCAGGCGTGGATTTGTATGCCATGCGTCTTCTTAACCAAAGGCCGTTTCATCAGATGAATCATTTCGTGACACAACTGCTAATAAATGAAACCTAAGAGGGTCATTGCAGAGATAAATCAGGAGCAGATCGATACAGGAAGCAACAGACTGGAGAAAGAAGGTGTCTGTGGTGAGGATGGAGGTCAGCTCCGTAACGATGTGTGACAGCGGCTTCACTGACTGATTCATGGCTGGAAACTGTTTTTCTGCATCACCTGTGAGTCCAAAAAACAAAACACCTCGTATCTGATGCAATAAATGAAGAGAAAAGGCAAAAGTAAAGTTAGTTTTTTGGTACATGTTTGTAGTTCTGGTCTTCGTTCCTGTTGCTCATGATGATATTTTGCTGTCTTACACCTGAAATGGACAATTTCAGGTGTGTTTACATGACTGATGACTTTGATGATTCCCTTAAATTTCTCCAAATTCTGTCAATGTCAGGACACACAGTGGCACAAATACCTCTCTGTTACGTATCTGCTGCTTCCTTTATTTTGTTCAAACCCAGTGTGGCACATTTGTTTTGCAGTAATACATCAATATATATCTGTCTTTTTTACATATTTCTTCAAAAACTCAATGTATTATCTTCAGTGTCATAACAAAGGAGAACCAAATATCTACTACGCTCCAGAGTGGCTTTATTTTCCACTCCCAACAACAAAAAGAAATGTCACAATTAAGTCCAGCAGCCATGCAGGACACGTTCAGCGGGTCGAACTCAAACAAATACTGCCGTGATACTTTGGAGCGCCTCCGCTGATTGAAGCGTCGTGTTTCGAGGCTTCGCACGACGCCGACACTGTCGCTGAGATTAATTCGTGCTGGTGAATACGTTCAAACACAAGTTTTAAAGGTTTTGTCATCGTAAGAAATAGAGTCAAAGAAGGAGCCGATTAGTTGTAGTAGGTTGGGGATGCAGCTCGTCTCACAGAATTAATGTGAGAAGTGTGGAAAAGAAAAGAAAAGAAAAGAAAAGAAAAGAAAAGAAAAGAAAAGAAAAGAAAAGAAAAGAAAAGAAAAGAAAGACAGTAAGACCAATTCTGTATGTATGCATCTGTGTGCTCCTCCTTGAACTGCCACCTTATCGTGGTGGAGGAGTTTGAGTACCCGAATGATCCTAGAGGCTATGTTGTCCGGGGCTTAATGCCCCTGGTAGGGTCTCCCAAGGCAAACAGGTTCTAGGTGACGGGTCAGACTAAGAGCAGTTCAAGAAGCCCCTTATGAAAGAAATTAAAGCAAGGAAGCGTACGTCGCCCGGATTGGCGTCACCGGGGCCCCGCCCTGGAGCCAGGCCTGGGGTTGGGGCTCGCAGGCGAGCGCCTGGTGGCCGGGTCTTTGCCCACGGGACCCGGCCGGGCACAGCCCGAAGGAGCGACGTGGGCCCGCCTTCCCGTAGGCCCACCACCCGCAGGAAGGATCAGAAGGGGCCGGTGCTATGTGGAATGGGTAGCAGTCGTGGGCGGGGGCCCCGACGACCCAAATCCTGGACAACGACTCTGGCTATGGGGACATGGAATGTCACCTCACTGTGGGGGAAAGAGCCTGAGCTAGTGCGGGAGGTTGAGCGGTACCGGCTAGAGATAGTCGGGCTCACCTCCACGCACAGTCTGGGCTCGGGAACCCAACTCCTTGAGAGAGGCTGGACTCTCTTCTACTCTGGAGTTGCCCGCGGTGAGAGGCGGCGAGCTGGTGTGGGCTTGCTTATAGCCCCCCAGCTCAGCCGCCATGTGTTGGAGTTCTCCCCGCTGGTTGGCTCATAGGACTCCTGAGGCAGCTGATGGGTACCGGCAGACCAAGCGTGCGGCAGCTCGGGCGGTTGTAGAAGCAAAAACTCGGGTCTGGGAGGAGTTCGGGGAGGCCATGGAGGAGGACTACCGGTTGGCCTCGAGGAAATTCTGGCAAACCGTTCGGCGCCTCAGGAGGGGGAAGCAGCTTTCTGTCAACACTGTTTACAGTGGAGGTGGGGAGCTGTTGACCTCGACTGGGGATATTGTCGGGCGGTGGAAGGAATACTTCGAGGATCTCCTCAATCCCTCTGTCATGTCTTCCGTAGAGGAAGCAGAGACTGGGGACTTGGAGGTCGATTCATTCATCACCGGGGCTGAAGTCACTGAGGCAGTTCGCAAGCTCCTCGGTGGCAAAGCGCCGGGGGTGGATGAGATCCGCCCTGAGTACCTCAAGTCTCTGGATGTTGTAGGACTGTCTTGGTTGACACGCCTCTGCAGCATCGCGTGGCAGACGGGGACAGTGCCTCTGGACTGGCAGACTGGGGTGGTGGTCCCTCTTTTTAAAAAGGGGGACCGGAGGGTGTGTTCCAACTATCGGGGGATCACACTCCTCAGCCTCCCTGGTAAAGTCTATTCCAGGGTACTGGAGAGGAGAATCCGGCCGATAGTCGAACCCCGGATTCAAGAGGAACAATGCGGTTTTCGTCCTGGCCGTGGAACACTGGACCAGCTCTATACCCTCCACAGGGTGCTTGAGGGTTCATGGGAGTTTGCCCAAACAGTCCACATGTGCTTCGTGGACTTGGAGAAGGCATTCGACCGTGTCCCTCGCGTCATTCTGTGGGAGGTGCTCCAGGAGTATGGGGTTGGAGGCCCTCTGTTGAGGGCTGTACAGTCCCTGTACAACCGGAGCAGGAGCTTGGTCCGCATTGCCGGCAGTAAGTCGGACCTGTTCCCAGTGCATGTTGGACTCCGGCAGGGCTGCCCTATGTCACCGGTTCTGTTCATCATTTTTATGGACAGGATTTCTAGGCGCAGCCAGGGGCCGGAGGGGGTTCGGTTCGGGGGCCGGCAGATTTCGTCTCTGCTTTTCGCGGATGATGTTGTCTTGTTGGCTTCCTCGGGCCAGGACCTTCAGCATGCGCTGGGGCGGTTCGCAGCCGAGTGTGAAGCAGCTGGGATGAGAGTTAGCACCTCCAAGTCCGAGGCCATGGTTCTCGACCGGAAAAAGGTGGCTTGCTCCCTTCAGGTTGGAGGAGAGTTCCTGCCTCAAGTGGAGGAGTTTAAGTATCTTGGGATCCTGTTCACGAGTGAGGGAAGGATGGAACGTGAGATTGACAGGCGGATCGGTGCAGCGGCTGCAGTAATGCGGTCGCTGTATCGGTCTGTCGTGGTAAAGAAGGAGCTGAGCCGAAAGGCGAAGCTCTCGATTTACCGGTCAATCTACGTTCCTACCCTCACCTATGGTCATGAACTTTGGGTCATGACCGAAAGAACGAGGTCCCGGATACAAGCGGCTGAAATGAGTTTCCTCCGCAGGGTGGCGGAGCGCTCCCTTAGAGATAGGGTGAGGAGCTCTGTCACCCGGGAGGAGCTCAGAGTAGAGTCGCTGCTCCTCCGCATCGAGAGGAGTCAGCTGAGGTGGCTCGGGCATCTCTATCGGATGCCCCCTGGACGCCTCCCTAGGGAGGTGTTCCAGGCATGTCCCACCGGGAGGAGGCCCCGGGGAAGACCCAGGACACGCTGGGGTGACTACGTCACTCGGCTGGCCTGGGAACGCCTCGGGATCCCCCCGGAAGAGTTGGAGGAAGTGTCCGGGGAGAGGGAAGTCTGGGCGTCCCTGCTCAGACTGCTCCCCCCGCAACCCGGCCCCGGATAAGCGGAAGATAATGGATGGATGGATGGATGCATCTGTGTGTTGAGCTCTTCTGCTCCTGATGGCATCAAACCTGGATCCAAACGCAGCTCAAATGACCGAGCTGGAGTTAAAACCCGAGATCACCCTGAATGTTCATGATGCACACACTCTCACATTGTGCAATATTACATATATTTTTACTGTGCTTACACCTTATTTCTACTGCGCAGTATTACAAAACACATGTTCCCTATCTCTCCATGTGTAATTCAAACATTTTCCTCTTTTTTTTTGCATAAAATGTACATGCAAATAATTTTTTTTATTTTATTTTGTATCTCTTTTTATTGTCAACTTGTTCCTTTTTTATTCTATTCTATTCATGGAATAAAGCTTTATCTTATCTTATGTGGCATTGTGTCTTTGCTGTTAACTTTCTATTTCTGCTGTTTTCCATTGGGCTGTCGCTGCATCTCCTGTAACTGCTGTGAATTCAACACGAGCAGTGACGTCCTCTGCAGAAGCTTTTCAGACAGAACATATGATATACACACATACTGTATGTATGCATGCTGTGAGATTCCCTAAAATAATACCTTTTCGTCCTCTGGGTGTATGTACAGGCAAATGCAAATATTCTCAAGTCAGTTTCAGAAAAAACAAGCTGGTTTGGCAAAAATGGACCAGCAAAGACCGAACAGCCGAGAAACGAGCTCGGCTCATGTTTCAGCTTGTTACTGCCACACTGGCTCCGCTGTGAGCAGGTGGTTGCCGACTGAGGATGAGGATGAGGATGAGGATGAGGATGAGGATGAGGATGAGGATGATCCCCACAGCCGGCCCCTCATGTTTTATCCATCCAGAGTCTCCTGTTCCTGTTGGGTTTTCAACACCTCAAGTATAAAAATGTGGTATTTTAGTCAGCCGAGAACAGATTTACTGCATTTTTACATGAACACAGAGGGTTGTGTGAATTGGCTCCTGTGTGTGTGTGTGTGTGTGTGTGTGTGTGTGTGTGTGTGTGTGTGTGTGTGTGTGTGTGTGTGTGTGAGTGTGTGTGTGTGTGTGTGGTCTCATTCTGGAAGATGCTCTTCTTAGATCAGATTTTAAAGCTCTTTGAGGGGAAATAAATGATGATTTGGGGGTGTATGAATAAAATTTAATTGGCTTGATGTGCAGCGTTGGCAGGTGGAGGAAGCCATTGGTTCCAGAGCTGTTTTTCCAAAGCTAAATTCCCATTTAATGTCTTGCTTTACTGCTGTTCTTTGCATTTCTTCCCACAGACACACTGGAGTCTGCTGGGAAATCTAACTACAGGTTTATGATGTGGCCAGAGGTTTTATTTATGGCAAATCATGTGTTTTCTGACACTTATTGGCTTTAAATTAGTCATTTAAATCCAAACCATGCTTATTTTCTGGCCTTAACTATGCAGTGTCATACCATCGTCTGGGTCAATACTCAGACAATCTGATTGGCTGCGGGGTGTCCAGTAATGGACTCCAGGTGGTTCCAATGAAACTGTCATTCTCGATTATTGTGGTCTGCGTCTGACGGTACAGGTTATTGCAACACATTACCAACAAATTGACAGCAGTCCATGACTACAACATGAAAGAGGAGGTGCATCCACTCCGCCTACTGTCTGAAAAAACGGTTTTATCAATAGAGCTTAACGGTTGCAAGCCTCGTAAAATACGTAATATGCAATACAGACATCTCCCGTTGGCAAGTTGCATCTAAGGTCGGTGCTATTTACTGAAGTTATGGGCAATGTTTCCATCGCATAACCTTATGGGATGGCGATTGTTCCGGGTATTAGTCACACCCTCAGGTGCTACCAGGGAACTGAGTTGTGGCTTGTGAAAATGTAAATTAATGATCTTTTTTCTTTGGCCATGCTATAAACGGAATAATGCTCTTCAAGGTGTCCACTATCAGGAATGAAAGAACATGGAGGACAGAGTGGTTGACGCCTCAGTTATCCCTCAACTGTTTAAAGTCGAACCGAACCTCAGCTGGTAATTACAATTACAACTTGTCCTCTGGACATCATTCATGTCCAAATGTAAAAAATATCACAAGAGTTCATCCAGTATTTGTTGAGATATTTCGGTGTGGACCAAAGTGGTGGACTGAACAACTTTTCCAGCTCTAGGACGACAAAATACAACGTCCAGAAAGATTCAAGTAAAATTCAGAGTGATGCTGTTTGATGATGACAAGAAATAATAAGTGAGGCTCAACTTTTAACCCCATCATGGACCAGAAGACCCAGAGCTGCTCAGAGTAATGGAGGGATTGAAAATCAGTTCAGCAGTTCAATGACGAGCGAGCATTCGACCTGTGGATGAAGACCTCGTGACGGCACAGCTGAAAGCTTCAAAGCGAGCGAGCGGACCTCGAGTTGCTGCTGCTTCCAGCGTCAGGAGTGAACCGTCAAGCTTCGGATGGTTTGAGCGCTGCAGCTCTTCATCCGGCATGAAAGCACGCTTGACTGACTGCTTTTGATGTGTTTGGCCGGCAACAGCAAGAAGCCGTCGCAGCCAACAAGATGTGAGTGTGAACGGATCAGGAATCAGAAACAGAGCAGTTCGTCTCCCTCTGAACAAATCCAGTGTTTCCCTGCATCTGCTTTAATGTGCTGAGCTGTTAAGGGACAAACTTTAGAGGCAGCACCAAAGGAAAATGTGTGTGTGCGTGCGTGCGTGCGTGCGTGCGTGCGTGCGTGCGTGCGTGCGTGTGTGTTCACGTGTGCATGTGAACACTCGTGTGGTAATGTGACTTCTTCCAGCACTTTCTCTGTCATGCAGGCAATTAGTGTCTCTGTGGAGGACAAAGTAAAATGTCAAGCATGAAATAGCGTCCGGCGAGACACACACACACACACACACACACACACACACACAGAGGCTCTGAAGGTGAGGCTGCACACAGGTGCTTTTTATTTATTTAATCGTCTTGGGGGGTGCTTTTAAAGCTCAGTTGTGGACTTTGTGTGAGATACACAAAGTGAGGACAGAGTGATGAGCGACGGGAGAAGAGCGGTTGTTCTTGACACTGAAATGATGAAAATAAGAAAAAGATGATGTCACTGGGTTTGAAGTGAAAGGCAGACTCAAAGATGCTGAGGTGACGTCCGCCGGCCACTCAGACTGTGTCACCGCCGCTTTGCTCTCCATCTCCCTCCATCCAGGAGTCAGGCTGGTGCTAAAAGAGGAGGAGAGGGAAGGGATGGAGGTGAGTGATACCGAGAGAGGAAGTCAGACTAGTCTGCAGAGGATGAAAGGAGGGAGGCAAAAAGCGGCACTAATGGGGTTGAACTGCGGTGACTCAGTGGGCAAAGCAGCTGCATCCAAGCGGAGAGCCGATGAACCGGAGTCACAGCTTGGGCGGCGATGAAAGAGCTATTAAAACTTTAAAATGAGGTCACCTGCAGCGCTGCAGGGTTTTAAGGAGCACGGTGATAAATAGACCTCCGAGCAGTGTGAAATAAAAGGTGATCATTGAGCACAAGGTGAAGATTTTAAAGACAAACGCAGCTCTGTCCCTTTTAAAGCTGCTGTAAGTCTGCACACATGTACACAAGGTCAGAGTCATAACTCACACTGACCACAGTGGGTGTCCGGAGGCGTGGAAAGTATCACAAAGATTAAATGTTCATGCCTTTTAAAAAAATCTAATCTATTGAATCTATGTGAATTTTTTTAATTCAAGGCTGATGGACATTAGCTCTGAATGTGATGTCCTCTAAGCAGCTGATGCTGTTTCCCATCACAAACCTGCTTTCTGCACTCTGTTATTTATGTCAATGCTAACCACAAAGACGCTGTATTTTCTTATTCATGTTTTGTTCATGTGCAGTTCAAAGTTTCCCACAGTGAAACTGAGCCGTTCCTCGCAGGGCATATTATTTTTTATACTCTTTTGTGTGTAATGTGCATATATATAGTTCATTTTATTTTCTATGCTTTTATTGTTTTTAGATTTTAGGGTTTCATGGAGATCCTTGGCCGTGGCAGCTCCTCTGTGGACGTGTCACTGATCGATGTGCAACACATTCCTCCTCGGCTGCTTACATGGCTCATAAGAATAACTGTGTTTCTGTCTCGTCCTTGTGTTTCACATGTGCCTCCTCTCCCTGGTGTGTGTGTGCTTTGATGAATGTGGTTTTCAGGCTTTCCTCTTACTGCTCTGGTTACCTGTGCTGTTGCTTTCTCCTGACCTCGTACCTGTGCTCTGTGTCTCTGACTTGCCATAACTCACCTGGATCTCCAGCCTTGAGCCAGCCGCCCCCCCCCCACGTGTGATCTGCTTACTACTTTCCTCTGCTCGCTCGGCTCAGCTCCCCTTGGATTTTGCATGCTGAAACTCTTAACTGCTCCATAAACTACTGTGTGTTGCCATGCTGACTCTGCTTCTGCTTCTGAGAATAACCCATTATTCCTGTTCTCATGCAGCCGTGCATACTTAATAAACACAGCCTGCCTCTTTCATTCATTCAACCACCTTCTTGAAGAGTCGCCCTTGTGGTATTAGCTTTGCTTCAGTGGGATGTTTCTGGTATCAGATCACTCCAGCCTTATTCCTGTAGTGCTGCTCTGCTGCTTTGACAGATGTCATATTTTTATACACTGCTTAATGTATCATGTGATCATCCTCAAACATATGTTTGAGCAACCCTCAGATATGAAAGCGTTCCTGCCTGATCTCGGGTCATTGTAAGAGTGAGGCTGAGAGATAAGGCTGAAGGAAGAGGAGAATAAAGGTGAGAAGAAGGAGAAGAAAAGATGAATCTGTGCATCAGGGTTGAGGCTGATAGAAGAAAGGCGGAGGGGAGGGATGGATCTATGAGGAAAGCCTTGACTTTAATGGAGCCAAATCACTTTTTTTTAACAAGCCTTGACACTGTGGAGCCAAAGGTCAAGCTGGACACACACACACACACACACACACACACACACACACACACAGGTACAATTCATCCAAGACCCATTCGTGACTCATGTATTCCACCACTATAAGTGTGTAACACGCTAACACACGCAAAAGACTCATTTTTGTCAGCTATCATAATGGACCACACACACACACACACACACACACACACACACACACACACACACACACACACACACACACACACACACACACACACACACACACACACACCTCTTCCTGGCAACAGCGAAGCCATCAGCAGACCTCCATCCGCCTCCACAGGTGAGTCTGAGCTTCGGTGTTAAAGCAGCAGCTCCATAAAAGAAAACCTTCCAAACGAGGAGGCGCTCCTCCCGGCAGGCTGCGTGATGTTAACCTGCTCGCCCCTCAGCTGTGGAGCTAGCTGAAGCTAACGTAAGCGAGCTGTTGTGTGTCAGAGGGGAGCTGATGTTTGGAGACGCAGCAGGAGAGATAACAGCACCAATAAACATGTCACTGGGCAGAACATGAAGGCTGTGAGGTGTGAAAAAGTCATCAACGACAAAACCGATGTGAATTTAGGATTCCTGAGAGAGGATGTTGTTTTGGGAGGAACGGGTCCAAAACACAACATAAAATGTGAGGTGTGAGGGAGAGCTGTGGCACAGTTAAAGGAAATATTCCCCCGTCCTCAGAGAGGATTCATATTCTTTAGCTCTGCTTATTTAACTGTTAACCTGGAAATCTGAAAAAATCACGTTCACAGATTTCATTGAAACTTGAAAAAACAGCTGCTGCCTATTTAGTTCCAGGTGATTCGTTTTGAAAAATAAATCTAAAAGATTTTTTTAAGCCAGAATTTCCTCTAAAGTTTCCATAAAATGCTGGATTACTTTGACAATAAAAATGTATTGCTGTGATGGAGACACGCCTGAAACTTTTGTTTGTTGTTTGTGTTTGTTTGGCTGAAGGTCAGAATCGGTAAGTGCAGCCTTGACTCTGCTGGATGGGCCTCTATCAGCGCTGCCTGCTGTGGTTTCTTTGCAGCTCTGCTCGAGCTGTCGGGTTGCTCAGGGACTCTGAGTAAACAGACTTTTTCAAGTCCGGCCACTCACCCTGGTTTGGATGGAGATCCGGACTGTGTGGAAACCAGCCTGGCTTCACGCTGCGCTCGCTGTCTTTGGCTGGAACACAAATATTCTTCGAGCTGCAGGTTTCTTGAAATAATGTTGAATTTTCAATCAGTCTAAACATTGATTCAATATTTATTCAACTACATCATTTTCAACATTGAAACAATGTAGAATTGTCAATTAATCTGAACATAGAATCAATATTGATTCATTTATAAATGCATTGAAATTACATTGATTCTACATTGCAACAATGTTATTAATTAAAGGACCATTACAGCACTTTTCAGTCTTCATCTGTAGGTTTTAAATATGCTTCATGCCAGGCAAATTGCATGAAGCATACGCGATTTGAAGCGTCATTTTGCCGGGCGACGCGATGGACATGATGCGCAGCGCGATGGACGCGTTGGCCGCGAAAATCGCGTCGCCCCATCGCGCCATCGCTTCATCGCTCGAGTTGAAATTATTGAACTTTTGCGGCGGATTCGCGTGAAGACGCGCCGCGACAGCCTATCAGCGTTGAGATCGTCATCGACGTGCTGACGTACGGACGTGGTCGACGAGAGAATGAAATGGTGGAAGAAATGTTGTTGTTGGGCGGGCTTGTCGCGCAACGCGATGACGCCGCAAGGGGTTTTTGTACTAGCGTCAAAACTGGAGCGTCTGGCGCAACGCGATTTCATTTGAGGCGCGATTAGAGGCGTTTGGTGGGAACGTAGCCTGAGAGCGATTTTCGCGGCCAACGCGTCCATCGCGTCGCCCGGCAAAATGACGCTTCAAATCGGGTATGCTTCATGCAATTTGCCTTGTATGAAGCATATTTAAAACCTACAGATGAAGGCTGAAAAGTGCCGTATGTTATTAATTAAATGCCTTTAATTAATAACATTGTTGCAATGTAGAATCAATGTAATTTCAATGCATTTATAAATGAATCAATATTGATTCTATGTTCAGATTAATTGACAATTCTACATTGTTTCAATGTTGAAAATGATGTAGTTGAATAAATATTGAATCAATGTTTAGACTGATTGAAAATTCAACATTATTTCAATGTTGATCATAACGAGCGCTTTCAATGTTACTTTCAATGTCTGACATCAATGTTGATTCAATTTTAAGCCATGATCATATCTCAATGTTGATTCAATGGATTTTTGCTTTCTGGGAACTTAGCAACTATTTACATTTCAAGTACACTCAAGTATTACATGCGTATACTTGACAAACTAGCATAAAGTGCAATTTCTTCGAACAGTAGAATTTAAGTGTAGCATTTTTTCACCTGGGACGTTCAGGTGAGAGACAGAATATTGCTTCTCACGCTATAATTCATCCCAGTGAGACAGAGATGAATCACCATCATTCACAGTAAACGTATGAGAAGAATGTGATCCTTCATGTTGTCAATGAAGCTTCAAGTCATCTCGTTTGTTTCCACTTCGTTCTTCCTCCTGTGCACTCACTGAAAGCTCACATGCAGTCAGAAATAGTCGTGAGCTGTCATCACTCTGTTTCCTGACATCAGCGCGTGGCGGCGAGGCTCTGCAAAGCGAACTGCACGTCATTGGCAGGAGCTGGTGGAGATCACAGCCTTTGCTCTGCGCTCGTCAAACAGACTCTCAGCGTTTCCTTTAAAGAGCTGCGTTCTCTTTACCTTGCATGCATGAGACAGCTGAGCCTGTCAAACATGTTGTCAGTGACAGTGTGTTCATGTCAGCGCCAGCCTTGGGTTATCAGCTACTCTGTGTGTGCAGCAACACCACCCTTCAACCCCCAACAGCTTGTTTTCATCTTTCACATCACGGTGCACAAACAGAAAGCTCATTGTTTGTTCTTCCGGCTCATTTCTTCACGACAACATGTTCAAGATTTGCTTGCAAACTAAAGCTGAGCTCCACATCCATCAGCTGTTCTTTGGCCATGTGAGCTCCTAATGAGAGGAAGACGCACTTTTTGCCGCCTTGTTGTCTTTAATCTCGTTCTGCAGAAGCTTGTTTGATAAGCTGACAAACATATTATCAGCCTCATGCAGGTGAACTCCCTCCTCAGCCAAAGGAAGCCTTGTTTTTCCAGACAGAGTTACAGGAAGAGGAGTTTGAAAACCTCTGCTCCGTTTGTGAATGCAGGATATTTGTGTCTCGCTCATGAATTTCAACATGTCCTCATACTTCAACGACACAATCAGTTCACTGCAAATGACTCCTGAGATCACACATGTGAATGTTGCAACGCGTGAACCAGACCTTCATCATCCCAGACCTTCATCATCATCATGTATCAACGCTGTGAAATGGCTGCAGTCAGCTACAAATTACATATTAAGTGATGTAAGTGAAGTGTGTTAAGTAATTTAAAATACGTCATTTGGTGGTTTCACACGGGACGAGCAGCGGCCTCCTTGGTCCTCCATATGCAGGTGTCGCACTACGTCACCCGACTTCCTTTGTCAGCCACCAGAGGTCGCAGTCAAACAATAAAGTTCACATGGCTCGGAATAAGCTGCTTGTACAGACGGGTTGCTTCATGCAAAGCAATGAGCTTTGACATATTTTGTGGCTGTATAAGCGCTTCTTTGTTATTCGTAATATTTTATCACAGAGGCCTCCACCCACCCCTCCATCACTAGTGTTTGAGACAAAGGATTAGAGCTTGTTGTCTCACTTTGTCTTTAAGACAGTGTCACAAAAACGTGGCATTCTCAGAATAAAAGGATGGCTGGAGTCTCAAGGAGTGAAGAGCCGTGCTTTTATTTACAGTGAAAAAACAAAAAAAATTAATTCATGCAGCAGCGAAGCACAACCCACAGTTCACTGTGTGGCATCCAATCACTTCTCTACCTCCAGTGCCTTGTTGACCAGAGCATTATAAGGACTAAGCCCCTCCCAAGACCAACCAATTTCCAATTAGCACCAAAACTGCTATTTCTGGCCACCACACCTTCATTAACAGGCTCCACATTAAACCCACCGACACAATCCAAAACACACAAATCATCATAGCAAAAAACTCCTTGTGCCTGACTCTATTTGACCACCTACAACTTGATATTACCTCCGACCCCAAATCTCCCCTCCACTCAGAGGAACATGGCATGTCCAGCACCATTTCACCACCATAAAGCGGCTGCTTCAGCTGCTTTGGTTCCAACCCCAGGCCAGGAGGAGGAGAGCACCAGCAGCAGCTCTGATAACCCATGAGTGAATAAAGAAAGTGGAGATAAATAACCTGGTGTGTAGTGTAATTCTGTGCTATTTCTGTAGGAAATGTGTGTATGATGTTTTTACCTTTAGTCCAATGTGGTGCACTCACCACAGAAACAGTGGGGAACGATGTGTTTTCTGAGCGTCAGCTTCACCGTGTGACCAGGCCTTCGTCACAGACAGCGCCAACCCTAAATAGACAAGGAGTAAATGGATTTCCGCTCAGGCCCTGAGCTGAGCTTCAGGTGTGAACAGGTGTGTTACAGTAAGCTCAGCAGGAGGACGTCAGCAGAATCAGGTGGATGTAGCTTTGCTCCTGGCAGTGTGTGTCAGAGGAAGGACGTGTGGACAGTTGTTCACCCAGCACTCAGTGTGGGGGAAAAAAACCACGGGGATTTTTGACTGATATCATGACAAATGCTGTAGAATCTCCCAAAGAAAGCACAAGCATGACAGAATATAAAACACTTTTTAGCTAAATGTCAGCGCCCCCTTTTAAGCAGTCGATCCATATTTTTCGAGTGAAGTGAAGTTAACATAACCAGGGCCACAAATTCGATTGATGTTCCTCTGGGAGCTGACGCTGTTTCCGTCGTCCAAGAAGAAAAATAGAGACGTGTGCGGCGAGAAAAACAAAGCGTGAAGGACTCGAGATAAAAAGGGTGAGGGAGGCGAGATGAGACGAGAACTGTCGCCAAGGCAACAACGCAAGAAAGTGACGGCAGTTGTGTGTGTGTGTGTGTGTGTGTGTGTGTGTGTGTGTGTGTGTGTGTGTGTGTGTGTGTGTGTGTGTGTGTGTGTGTGATGAAGGTTGTGATCTGCTGCTAAAAACAGTAGACTATGGACGTGTGTGATTACACAAGTGGAGTGTGTTGTGCTCTGTGAAGTCTCAGAGCATGGCAGCAGCGTGAAGGCCCTGAAGGTGCATGAGCTTGAGCTTCAGGTGTGAATCTTTATTCTGTCTTTCTTGTCTTCCAGCGGCCGGTCTGAACGCTCGACAACGCTTTGCTCGTTTCTTGCTTGTGTGTTTGTTTTGAGCGTGTCTGCTAGCGTGTGCTCTAAATACAGCAGTTGGCGTTGGGCTCTTATGTTGGGTCTGTCAGTGAAAGAGCCAATTAAAGTCATTATCAGAGCAGCTCCAGCTGCAGCTCTCCGTCCAAAAAACCACTCAGAGCAGCAAATTAAAGGCACATTCGCTTAATGAGTCCTGTGATTCCTGGAGGCTTTAATGTCCAGCTGAAAACCAGGTGTGGGCACAAATGACAGGAGATATTTACATTTGCACCACATTATTGTCTTATCCAGCATCCTGACGTACATGTGTCCATAGTCTGTGGAGATTGTTACAAACCTGGCTCTGTCAGTCAGTTTGAGCATTTATTGAACTCAACATAAAGACAGCTGAATGAAAATGATGCTGCTTGTCAGTCAATGCGTGTATGGGTGAGAAAAGTGTGTGCATGTCAAATTATAAACAAAACCCAAACCAAGAAAACCAGATTGCACACCCTGGGGTCAGCATGCTGCAGTCATCAGGCAGAAGAGGAAGAGATGTACTCATCCAGCCCCCTTTATAACTAAAGCAACACCTACTAGAGGTGTACCCAAGCAGCTCTGACGGCCCCTGGACTGCTGTCACTCCAGGAGAGGGTCAACTGGAGAGAAACAAGGCAACATGTTAAACAGGCCGTCACAAGATTCATCTCAGTCATCCAGGGGCCACTTACAGCGAGACATCTTCCACCAAAACTCCAGTCTGGCGGTTTGGGTGCAAGTTTGTCCAGACTAGCAATTTAAATGCTATGACGTCTCTCAGTGATCCACAGATCGATAACGCTCCGACAAAAACAGTCTGGAAACATCGACACAGGTCCAGAAGATCCACTGCTGTCAAAATATTGAGTCCAAAACATGAAAATAATCCACAGAAAGACGTTTTCTCCTTTCAAACTAGCAGGCGACATGCCCGTTTTCTGCCTGTCATCTGTTTTTTTCCTGTTACAACTTCCGGAAACATTTGCAGACTTGTGCATTCAACCAATCACAGTCTGTCACATGAAGCCAGGGAAGCCAGAGGCTCCTCCTGTTTTCTGTGTGAAGATCGAGTCAATGGCAGCCAGATGACGCAATAACAAGCTGCTGCTTCTCTGGTTTGTGGTCACATGCAGGAAACAGGACAGTGTGACATCTCGATGCGTCTCCGTGATGCTGAGTGGGCTGAAACAACCAGTCATGCATGTTTTGACACTGTGTGTGTGTCGACTGTGTGCAGATGAACGTGGTGATTGGCTGGTTGGAGTCTGCCTGCAACCCACCTCGAGCTTTTCTGCACTGGGTCACTTCAAAGTGTCTGCCATGGACAAAAGTGTCCTTTCACAGAATTAACTGTATTCATTTTGCAATGCTGTAACATTTGTTGACCATAGAAACGGGAATAAAAGTCGCTGCAGCAGAACCAGACATATCATCTGTTTATTCCATGCATTACCCACAATGCAACTCGACTGCATACGGTCAGAGATTGATCTTAGCGATGCTAGTCGGCAGCCTGTAGCAGAGCTGAGGAGAGGGCTTCCTGTAAACAGACTCTGTGAATCTGTGGCATTCCCCTTTACTCAATATGTGCTGTAATTCTCAGCGTGCAGCAGCTCTTTGGACCAGGACCTGGGTCAGGGTCCTCCAAGTCCAGCAAAGAAAGTAAGATTTCTATGCAGCCTGAGCTGCTGAGCCTGGACTTTTCCTTCTCTGAGCCGTCCCCAGCGGCATCCATCATCATGACTAAACTGCGTTCTTCAGAGGCACCTTTGGAGAACAGTCATTGCATCAACAACTGGCCATAATGCTTTCATGGTACGCTACTGCATTGTGCTCTTGATATTGTGTAGCACTGCACAGCTGAGCCACATCTGCAGCGCGCTCAAACATCTCTTCTCTCAAGTGTTTTTCATGTCGGAGCAGCACAGCTGATGTTCACTCTCCTCCATCCATCTGATTTCTCTTCCTCGGCTGACCTGCTGATGAGCTTTCACGAGTGGCGCTCTGTTAAACCACGGTGGCGACTGGCGTTCACGCAGTTCGTGTCTGAGTTTTACTCGAGGTGGAGGACGCTTGTTGTTCAGCACACAAATGTAAAATCTCTCATTAACTTTCCCTGGATGGAATTACTGTTTTATGATATCAAATGACAATAAAACAGCAGGCAGATTACTCCCGCAGGTATCACAGTGACTATTATATTTATGGGAGACATTTTTCCAAAAGATGATTTTGCCACTTTCCAATAATGCAGATGTGCTGATGGATGTTCCCCGCTGGCTGCAGCACCGCTGGAGGCAGAAAGCTCGTGCACATATTGAAGTCTGTATTAAGAACAGCACACGTCCATTC
The DNA here is from genome assembly GCF_039877785.1 of Chaetodon trifascialis. Taxonomy (NCBI): domain Eukaryota; kingdom Metazoa; phylum Chordata; class Actinopteri; order Chaetodontiformes; family Chaetodontidae; genus Chaetodon; species Chaetodon trifascialis. The sequence continues at coordinate 2,278,022 of NC_092063.1, read as the reverse complement.
CTGCCGAGAGCTGCATAAACTCACATTTATCCTGCATAAACAGCAAAGTACACACACACACACACACACACACACACACACACACACACACACACACACACACACACACATCTGTCTGATATGATTGTGGTCAGTTTTGTGCTGAAGCCCTGAAACCACTCTTCAGTTTCATAATGTTGCTTTAATCTGGAAGCAGCGCCGAGGACGGTTTAATGAAAAGGATTTGGCTGACCAGGAGCAAAGTGATCAGATTACAGAAGCAGCGCTGTGGGTGGAGAGAAGGATGACGGGTGGATGTGTGAAGGAGACAGAGACAGAAGCAGCATGCAGTGTTTAGTTTTAGGAGACGAAAAACTCGTCACGATAGATGTGAAAGGTCTCCACGCTGTAACATCTGGATCCTGGAGCGAGCTGGTCCTTTCATCTGGTTTAAAACAGTAGTTTTAAATTTGAGAGGAGATAAACCAAAGGAAATTTGAATGTAATGATGATGATGATGATGATGATGATGATGATGATGATGATGATGATGACGATGATGATGATGATGGCCTGTCTGTTTCTTCATGCTGTGCACAGTGGAGGTCTTCAACCCAAAAGCTCCTGGATATGAACTACTCTGTACTCTGTACTCAGGACCGACGCAGAGCCGAGAAATGTCAAACCCAAACCCTGCCGGGAGTCACAGACCCGATCAGCAAAACCTTGTGTCCTCTGTAACGAGGCTTTAGTAGCTTCCTTAAAAAAAAAAAAAAAAGCATCCTCCTCACCAAGAAAGCTCTGTTCTCCCTCTCCGACTCAGACGCTAACAGTCCACAGACGTGACTCATTTCGAATCAGCTTTGCAGCTTTGTTGCATCTCATGAAGATAACTGCTAACGATGGCACTCCTAATGTGCAGTTATGTGTGTTCTCCAAGACGAGTCTGTTGCAGCTTTTCTCACCTTATTTCCTAAAACATGGATCTTAACCTGTAGTGACGAACACCACGTTTATCTGTTATGAGGAAACTGCATCAGGTAGTTTTAAGGCGGAATGAGCAGCGTGACAGAAAACGTGTGGTCGACGGCACAGTGATTCTCCTGTTCCCAAAAACTTTATTCTAATAGGAGAAAAACTTTATCCTCTGAATCTGTGCCAGTGTTCCACATGAGGTTTAAAGTAACAGTGCCAGCTCATTAAGTTTCCACTCTTATCTCGGATGTTTGTGCCATTTCCAAAAGTCCTAAATCCACATTTAAAAGAAGAAATTGTAATTTATGCAAGAGAGATAAAGTAAAGTATTTTTAGTACAAAATTCAATAACTTCAAGAAAACAGTTATTGAGGTCGTGACGTCGTTCATCACTCAGATACTTGTTTTGGAAAAAGGACGTTAAAGAAAGAAGTGAAAGAAAGACATTTGGACTTGGAGAAAGGAGGAAAAATAGATCAGAATTGGGGACAAAGAGAAAACTGTGAGAACATGATGGTTGAGGATGTTTCCAGATATTTTATTAAAGTAGAAATAACAAAAATTACTCGTCTGAACAAAAGCTGTTTGAGCTGTGATGAGGCTCAGGTGGTGGAGAGGAAGCATAGCATGAATATAAATCATCAGCAGTATTTGAGTAAATGCAGACAGTTGCTCTCATCACTGAAAGCACATTTTGAGGCACCATGCAGTGCGTTCCTCTGCTCTGCACACCTGTAGCTCATCTCGTTAGATGGTCACCTGAGCTGCCCAGTATCACCTGACTAAAGTCTGTGCAGGCAGAGGAGCTGTCTGCCTTTTCCTCCTGCCTGCAAATCCTGAATAAAAGCATGACCGTATGAAAAACACGCTGACGTTTCACTGTGGCTGCTTTCAAAAGCCATCGATGATCATGAACGTGAACTCCACATGAGTTAAAAACACTTTCCAGAGGAGAAAATGAAAGTGACAGCAAGACAAAAGAAAAGCAGCACCATGCAGAACAAACATGGAAGCACCATTTTACTAAACGCATTAAAAAATATCACAGTGACCTGAACAACCCTGCAGCTGTGTGCACCCGCAGTCTGACTGTTACTGTGCTAAAAGCCTTTATCATTCAAACGTCTTTTGCACATCTTAAACATTTTGTTTCAGTGGTTAATTTTGACATTTGAAAGGAGTTTTGTTTTTTTGGCTGATTTCTCACCTGCAATGTGACAAAGAAAAGATGGCTTCTCCTTTACTCACACCTTTTCCTCTTTTGCCTTTTTTCTGTTGAAATAAATGCAGCACAGGACGGGCGGGAGCTCAGCAGGGCCTCTTGTTAAAAATATCTAAATATTCGAGGCTGTAAGTCACACACGCTGAGAGCGAAGCTAACCCAGAGCACCTGCTGCGAGGAGGCGTTTGCAGGTCACAGCCACATTTCCAGCACACAGGTTTGGACACAGAATGAGTTTAAACAGGATCCCTGAGCCTCTGAGCAACGACTAAGCACACAAGCAACCTCTGTTTGTCAAAAGTGTTCAGGCATTTAATTCAGATGTTTGCAGTCTCGTCCTAAAGTCTCCGAGAGGATCAGATTGTTGGATTTTAATCACGTCTGGGCTTTAGCAGTGACTAAACCACTGCAGTTTTCTCTTATTATGCAGCCATTTCACAGTTTTTGCAAATCTTAACTGCTCTTAAATTCCCCAAATCTCCTGATTATAACTCCATGGAGGAGGCTGATGTGAATACAGTTTCCAAACTTGGATGTCTGTATTTCTGGTTTAGCGCAGTCGGATGTGAAGACGGATAAGTGAGCAAATGAGGGAAGAGAGGAAGAGCTGTTTAGCTTCATTAAAGTGACTCCGATGACAAACGATCTTTCAGGTAATTATGATGTGACGTCACATATTCTCTTTTGCATCCTGCTGCAGGAGGTCAGAGGCCAGAGGCGGTACGTTTGCTTAAGATCTCTTCAAACGTTGAAACACAAACACGAGTTAACGGTGTTTTAAACAGCAGCACAAATCCATTCGGATATTTGTCATTTAAAATGCCGTCAATTGTGTTCTTAAAATGAGAGAAAATGAAACTGTTGTGTGCACTTCAGGGCCCTCCAGTGGCAGGACGGCCTCACTACGTTCACACTCCAGCTGTTTTCATTCTCTGTCTTTTTCATTTATTCATTTAGAGGTACAAAACGCATGAATCAACATTTCTGTAAATGTGTCAGTGTGAGCCAGCTGGCTAATTTCAACTACAGTCCCGCAGCAGGATGATCTGAAACCAGGATTGGCTCCACCTGTCCACGCCTCCTCATCACCTAAGCACACCTGAGACACATCAGCCGACTGTCCAGCTGCTCTCCAGTTTTTAACCTCCAGCTCTGCTCACAGTATTGGGCCCGTTTACACAAACACTGTCTTTTTGAAAAACGGAGACATTTCCCTTCGTTTGTGTCCTTCCTTTACACACAACAGGGAATTCGCCAATGAAAACGATGCAAAACTCCAGCCAGAGTGAAGATTTTGGAACATTTCGGTTGCACGTTTGCATGTAAACTGAGGAAAACAGAGTTTTAGGTAACCAACGTCACATTAAGCACCAGAACTGCGACCTATGTTTACATTTCATTTGGCTGCGGTGATCATGGATGAATTCAGAGTAACAGTCGCATTTATGTTGGCGCAAACTCTTTTTGTATGTTTGCATTTGCAAATACAGCTGCTCTATTACATCGAGGAGCGCAGACGAATGAGTGCTCAGAGGTCAGCAATTTTGCAACAGCTTGGGTCAACTTTGGGTCCCTGGACAAACGGCTGTCTGATGGGAGAACTCGTCCCGGAGGAGTGGCGTGAAAATTCGCGGTCATGCTGCTGTCACTGTCCAAATTGCTACGTCCCTACATCCAGGGTGAGATGATGATGTCATGCGGTCTCTGTCTCCACCTACAGTTTTGGAATGTCCTGACACGGGTTAGTGTAAACGAAACGTTTTCTGCACGATGTTATTTTTGAAAACGGAGAGAGTGAAATGTCCGTTTATCAAAGCAGCCGGTGTAGGAGCCAAATTAATCTGTTTTGTCTGAATTAAAATTGCATCTCTTTTGCCCCATTAATTATTTTTCCCCAGGTTTATTCTTTAATCGTTAACATAATCTGCCCGCCTGAATATACACGCCCTCTTTCTCCGCACACCTTTATTTCATCGGGTCATTTAAAGCTCGAGTAGGGCGGCATCGCACAGTTTTTTGAGCGCCTTTTGTCGCCTTTGTTTAGTTTCTCATTCATAGTCAGCTGTTGTAGTGTTATCTTCTGTTTGTTCAGAATAAATATGTTTCTTTTTAATTTCTTGTCGGATCCTTCCCTCTTTTTTATTTTATATTTTTTGGTTAAAGTAAAGCGTGTCTGACTGCAAGCGGCATACCTGAAGCCAGAAGGCAGCGACACTGGGATAACTGCCTTTATAGCCGGCCATGTGTGAACGCAGTGTTGGTCAAATCGTCTGCTGTGAGCAGTGGAAGCAGTCGTCTGCGGTCTCAGCGTTTCGCTTGTCTGTACAGCTGCTTACCTCATTCAACGCGACCTTCAGTCAATTGAAGATCCATCGGTTGAATAAGAAGTGTTGGAGGAAAGATTTCAATAGCATGTTCTTGACCTGAAATTTCTGTAAATAAACTTCTGACTCGCACTTCTTACTTGATATTTCACACTTTCAAGAGGTCCCTTAACTCATAACATGCATCGATGAAGGCCATGAGATGCTAAAAGTTTGGACACATTAAGTTAAGTGTACTTGTGAAGAGAATTAATTTAGTCAAAATTCAGTTTCCAGGGTTAAGGCTGAACCTTTAAGCTCCACGCAAACAGAATAATGATGATGATTTGTGAAAGCCAAGATAAAAATACGTGCCGAAGACGTCGATTTTTACCAAGAAGAGACGAGAAATGAACGACTCGAGTGTGAAGTGGAGCTACAAGGCCAACCATATTTAAACTGAAGCATCCATTACTGAGTTTGAATAATACATCAGCGCTGGCTAATTGACCAGTGGCTTCATATAATAACAGAGAGAGATGACAGCAGAGCAAGAGAAGGATGAAAGCAAAACTGACGGTGATGAAGAAGAGAGGACAAGGCTGCAACACTTATATTATTCATTACAGCCTTCAGTTCCAGAGTTGTCAGGGGCACGATGGCTGTTGATGAAATAACTCATTTAAAGTGGACACGGAGAGCTTTTTAACCACCTCTAGAGTCTCACAGTGGTGTTATTGTTGGTGCCGCTGATGCAAAGACGTCTTCTTCAGAGCAGCAACAACCAACACAAGACAGGACTCGCGCATTTGTTCAGTCATTTAGTCTGTAATGGAGACATGGAAGCAGAGGGGAATGGTGCCAGCAGCACTGGATCGCTTGTCAGCCTTCATTTTCCCGGGAGATCCAACCCGCAGGTGGACGCAGCAGCACAATGAAACAAGGTAATGGTCCATCCGTCCATCATTTGTCAGTGGTTTAATCGGGTCAAGGTCAATCAATGACAATGATCTGAACTGCTCTGAATCTGCTCTCCAGAACGACTCAAGCGTTTTCTGATCTGAGGCTCCTGTTAGCCGGACAGCGCCATTTATCAGAGACCCCCAACTCAGATTGGTTAGGTTACGACACAAAAACGACTTGATTAAGGATGTGGATTCTATTCTTAGTCGATCTTCATCATCATTGTTAAAGAAATGGATTGAAGTCTTGGAAAATATGATAAAATAAAGTTACAGACAGCAGCCCATTAGCTTAGCTTAGCTTAGCTCTGTTGAATTGACACAAAAGCCAAGTGTGAAACAAGAAGCTGTTGTTTCTTGGGCAGGAACAGTCCAAAACAGGAAGTGAGTCAAAGTCCAACAGTTGATTGACCCGTCACACTATGTGCTGCTCTGTCCTAATCTTTACTGCTGTTGGAGGTCTTTGTTAGCTGACCACGAACTCATGTTGCTATCGGGCCTTTGCCAAGGCGACTGGTGCTGTTGTCTTTCTGGGGAAGATGGTCTTGGTTATTGGTTATGGTCTGAGTGTTTTTTAGGGTTTTAGCTGGAGGAAACTGCTTTGAAAAGACACTAAAAAAAATCTCCTTATCTGTTGCAATTTCAGTTCTGGATTATCTGACGCTGACGTCAATTTTAACATTTCAGCTAACAGCTTTTTCTCTCGAAAAAGCCAATGCAGCCGGTAAATATGCACCAACCTCAAGCTTTCCTCCAATCTTCAACATTACGTCTCCAATACGTGCCAAGGCGCTTTGACATTCATGAATATCCTGAGTAACTTTTATGCAAAGGCATCATGGCTCATGAATTATTTAGGTCCGTGATTGCTGACAATTCAGCACACAGAAAACAGGCTTGTCCCCACACTGGTACAATCCTGTTTATCTCATTAAACACCAGATGCTGCACAGTTTCTCCTTGCCTCAGACCTCTCTGTGGCAAGACATTTAGGAATGAAGCGACGAAGTGAAAGCTTCCTCTTCTTTTACTGGAGCTTTAGAAATCCTCATGTCCTCATAAGTCACTCAGCACAGTCAATCTGTTCAATAATTGAGCCTAATTAAGACAAGGACAAGTCCTCTGCAGGCTCAGAGGACTGTACTGTACTTAGTGCAGCTTCTCTTGTTTCAACAGTCTCTCTGGAGTGTCGGTGGTCTCTCTCAACTCTGTCAGCATCACAAAACAACATCAGATGAGACTGACTGTCAGTCACATACTGCTGTCTGCACACCCACATGCACATACATTTCCATGAACACACACAGTGTCTGCGGGGCTTTGTTTCTCTAGCCGTCACAACTGCAGGCGCTCCTTGTCTCTACTCACCGTCTCTCATGTGAGAGGACGTTGTATTGACTCACACTCGTTCCCTGCAGGCTTCAGGTCTCGGCGCCCTTCAGATGAATACGGCTGTGCCCGCGCTCGATGCTGGATCGAACAAAGCTGCCGAGAGGCAAGACTGCAAATCACAGCACGAACGTGCAGACACTCATTTCAGTCATTTAGACAGGACGCATGAAGAACGGCTGCAGAGACGTGTTCAATCTAGGACACAGCCGTGCTTGTGATAACACACCTACACATTCAGGATCCTGCACAGGCTGGTCTGATGACTTTTCATTTGTTGGTCTTGAGTGCTTAAAGCTTCATGATGGACGAGCTAATAACTTGTGGCAGGAGACAGTGTACCTGTGTCTGAGAGAGAATAAAGTGTCAGGGATTGAAATGTTGGCTTTTGGCTTTTTAGTCGGGCTCAGATTTAGGTCAAGCTCGTGCGCGACTCTAAAGCACTTCAAAGTAATGAGGATCAGACAGAATGCCTCTGCGAGCGGCGCCAAAGTGTTTTCACTCAGCATCAAACTCCAGCCGCTTCTCACATGAGCACAAGCCTCCCCACACACACACACACACACACACACACACACACACACACACCACAGATATATCAAATTTCGCCAGCGCTGCCATCTGTGACACGCGAGGAGGCAGAGAGGCGTGAAAATGAAAGTAACCAAAGTGCCTCTGACTCCATTTCCTTTCCTGCATCTCTGTCTTTAAAGTTTCTTCCTCGAGCCATCAGCCCTTCCAACTCTCTGTGGAACAAATTACCTGAGCATTAACACACACACACACACACACACACACACACACACACACACACACGCTCGCAGCCTTCTTTTAATATTAGATTATTAAAACCCTCACATGGATCAAACTCTGCTGAGAAAACGCGTATTCGTGAACGAACCATGAATGAACGGCCGCATGCTGTGTGATGATGCCCAGTGTGTGTCACAGATTCATCCAAATTCATATAAAAATGTACCTGCAGATTTTATTGGATGACTCAATACCACATTATGTCTTACGCTATCTCAGAACCCCCCAACAAAGAAAGAGCTGGTTGTATTTTTGAGACAAACTGGTGTGAGGACTCTTACAACTTCTAAGATTGGGGATATATTTTCCATCGAATGTTCAGTTCCACTGCAATTAATTTTATTCCCAGTGCTCCTCAAGCAGAGCTAATGAAACAAGCTATTGGTAGCATCACACTGCAAAGGGCTGCCAATTATTGTGGCCCTCCAGTTCAGAACAGCCTGTTCAAGAGGTGCAGTTTCAGAATATCAAATACTTGGCAAAACCACGAGCTCAGTGCTTCAAAAGCTCGGACCGTGACATTTCTCTGAGAGCAAAATCCACAGCAGGTCTAAACAAGGCATCTTAACGTGCAATAAATGTCTTTTTCAATCTATCAAAAATGTGAAAAGGAAGAAAGCAGTAGGAAGGAGTGAAGACCGAGAAAAGAAAGGAAGAAAGAAAGCCCTGGAGGAAAAAACATAATAAAACAGGAAGTTTAAAAAGGCTGAAATGCAGGATGAACCGCAGAGTGTGATCTGTGGGGGAGAGGAAGAGGAAGAGGAAGAGGAAGAGGAAGAGGAAGAGGAAGAGGAAGAGGAAGAGGAAGATGAGCGACAGATCGGAAGGAGCTGCTGCGTAAAAGTGTTTTTCTTTCCTGTGCTCGCCCAATCATGTCACCTCGTTCTCACCACACCGAAGCTTTTCCATTCACTCAAACACACACACAAATGGACACCAGTTCGTCCACACGAACACACACACACACACACACACACACACACACACACACACACACACACACACACACACACACACACACACAACCACTCATTCACATTAGTCTCAAGGTTGCAGATTGGCAGATGGTACAGAGTGTGTGCCATCGGCAGTCAGGATGACACAGGATGGGAACCTGACGGCCTCGGTGTGTGTGTGTGTGTGTGTGTGTGTGTGTGTGTATGTGAGACAGATGGGCAGAAAAAAAACATCCGGACTGCTGCTCAGAGCTCTACCTCCATTAAAACTTTGAAACGCATCAAACTTCTCTACAGCTTTTCTAAGCACACACTTCAGCGTCTGACTTTGCTGTCGGTCAGTTTCTAAAGGCCTTTATTTGTTCTTCAACCTCAAATTCAGCTTTTCAGGATGAGGGTCGAGGGAGGAAGGGAAGACGGGGTGTAGGGGAGGTGACAGATGAGGGGTGCAGGGGAGGCCGGATAAGGATCGAGGGGTGAGGAGCAAGGGATGAAGAGATGAGGGATGGGAGGAGAGGGATGAAGGGTTGAGGGGTGGAGAGAAGGTGGGATGAGGATTGAGGGATGAAGGGATGGGGGTGAGACATGAAGGGATGAGCGAGGGGTGAGAGATGAGAGGATGCAGACACCAGTCAGGGTTTTCTAAACTCTTTGACAGAAAGAATCACAGTTTCCTGAATTTGATTAAATTTATGGGGTCAAGAAAGACAGAGACTGTGTTTCTGGAGATGAGCCAGTGGACAATGAATGACTGAAGGCGGAGAGGATATTGGGTCAAATGTTGTTTTTAAAGCTGCCCATTCGCCCTGTCTAAACTGAAGCAGTAACTAGGTGAGACTGTAGGGCTATTTTGCTTCCTCTGGCACTGAAAATGAGCTGCATGTTAAGGGGAAGCTAGATTCATTCAAATATTTGGAAATCCTTGGAGGAAACATCCTCCATAGAAATCCATTGAACTGTAATGTCAACTGGAGCCTATTGTTCTTTAGAAATGGACTGATATTTGCCAGGAAAGCTACCAGAGCCGCCGTCTGACTGCCCATAACCTCAACACAAGATTCAACAATGAGAAATGTGCTTTTATCAGTACAAAAGACACTTGTTGTGAAGGGGTGCCACCACTTTTGACCATGCAGTTTTCATTTCCTGCAGTATTTTGTGTTGGATTTGGGGAAAGCAATTGTTATTTTAGTTGTGTTAAGTTATTGAAATGATCCTGGTTTGGTTATTTTATCAAAAAGCTCAAAATTGTGCAACTTTTGCAAGAAAACCAACACTTCCAGAGGGGTGCCTATACTTTCGTCCATGACTGTAGGTCGTAATGATGCCTTTTATGTCTTTTACATCGTGATCATTCTGCACAGATTCCCGACTGACCAGCTGGCTACTCTTTGAAAGCCTCACATGATCAGACAATCCTTCTGTACGAGCCCGTTTAGTCAACAGTGCAGAGGTGAGCCGGTCTGGACTCAGTCACTGTTTCTAATCAGCTCTCATGGATGAACGCACGGCCAGTAGCGGTAGCCACAGAAACAGTCGAGACCTTGCTACCTGCCACGTCCTTGGTAACCTGAGGAGCTGAGGTTCACACCTACCTGTTTGGTCAGTGACACACATCAGTGTCTGCTCACCAGCAGGCCGAGCTTTGCGAAAACAAAATAAGGACTCAGAACTGGCATGTTAGTCATGACGACAGCTTTAAGTTGCCTGAAAGTTACCAGACAGCCTGACTTGATGTGCACACACATCCAAATCTGCTGTGAGTGAAGGTATTTAAAAGGTCAAAAAAAAAAAAAAAAACATGGTAAAAGTACATTGTTTGTGGTATTTTTCTGAGCAGGTTGAGACACAGATGTTTGTATCGCTGATGATGGACGGCTGGAAAGAACCAAATTACTTTGAATTTAACTGAGGCAAATGTTTTGATTAGATTTAATGTGACTCTGGAATAATCCAGTTTACATACAGTCGATGAATAATTAATCTGGTGCTTGTCATTGAAGCATGAGTGCGACCACTTCCTCTCATATTTGTGAATCCATTACAGCTCATGATGTAATTATCTTGACTTAGCAAGCTGTCTGTCATCGCTGTCTGTCTCATTATCATCAGGTAATCTTCCTCAGCTTGTGACATTAGCAGACCACCATTGTTTCTGCATAATAGTTCATAAGTTAATGCACTGATCAGTCCTGATCTATCCTTGCAAATCGAATTCAGGCCCAGACTTGTAAATACACCGTCTGAGTTTCTGCATCGTGGGAGCAGAAAGAGCTGAAAGCTTTCACACTGAACAGAAAAGTGGCTACGACGGACGAGTTTTTGGATGCTCTGCATTTATCTTAACTACTTTAAGTGAAAATCCAAATATTATTACACATATGGTTGATCATTTCTCTTTCGCTGTGACAGAAACAAAGAACAGATGCATTCAAATGAGCACTTATGTTGCACCATGGCAGCACAATGAAAAATGGTCGGATGAAGTGGAACTAAAGCCTGATTAATAATCATGTCCTGTCTTGCTCCAGTAGTCCCTCTAATGGTCACCAGGCTTCTGTGAACCCCACAAATCATCTTTAATCTGGATTTATGAACTCACTTTATCACTGCTTGACCCTGTTTTCACTGCCTCTGTGTGAATTACACTAGCAAACGAGAAGCTCAGTGACTGTTTTTTAGTTGTTCTTCGTGTCTGGGAACCTGCAAACTCTGCATGCAGACTGGAGGTGATTATGTTTGCATTTCCCCAAAAGTTTGGCAGGTTTAACCTTGAGCACATCTCAGGAAACAAACTAACTAGAGAGAGACGCTAGAAATATTTGGCCTTGTTAAAGCACTCACACTCATGTATCGACTGTATGAAACATGGCGCTTTGAAGCACAGTGAAGGGGAATCAGAGTTCAGCTACATTCAGAGGAAAGTGAAGAGGCTCATATTAATCTGGGTTTTATTATTAAATATTATTAAATGCTCCAATTCATAAAACCTCCAAGCAGCCATACAGCAGAAGTACTCCAACCGTCAGTCACCTCATGCTGTCTATGGAGACGATGAATGGACGTTTTCCATCTGGAACCGGGATCCAAGTAGCTCAGGCCATTTCACATCTCTGTACTCTTACTTTTTATAGTTCTGACCTTTTCACTGTGTTTATGCAATGAGAAGATGAACCCTTCTGGCTGAATTGTGTGTCCGATATATAAACTTGGCCCTGAAGATGTGCATTCAAGGAACAACCTACAGAACATGAACTGTGTAAGACTTATTTGTGCAGCACCTCTTGTATAAAGAGTGTCTCAATCTCTCAGCTCAATAAACACAAGACAATCTGGGACATTTGTCTTCTCTTCAGCTGAGGCCGTTTTAATCAGCCGACCTTCAGGTGCTGCCTCAGCACTGTGGGGTGAAGGTTATAAAGAGACTTGACTGATCGAGTTCTGATGATGTGACCTGTTGAGGTCAAGGTTTAATTTGATTTCATGTGGGTTCATTATGTTTTTTCATTGTTTTTTTTTCCTCATATTCATCTAATTTCACCAATTTATGCAGAAATTGTGCAGAAACTGGACAAGCTGTAACAAACACAGCAGTCGACTGTATTTTCATTAATTATCGTACGTGGAAGACGGACGAATACAAACAAAACGTCTTTCACCTTCAAAATAAAATGATTTTTAGCGGCTTTTTGGGGGTTGCCATCTTCTCCAGTAAGTCTCCACATTATCCTGGAGGAATAGTCATGGGAAATGTGTTTATTCGATACCACTTCCATGTTTGTGTGCTAAGTATGGAGCTACAGAGGAGGAAGTTAGCTTAGCTTAGCCTGAAGATTAAAAAATGCCCCCTAAAGCTTCACAGACCAAAAACACATGATTTAATCCACATGCAAATCAATTTGTGGTCCATCAGAACAGTTTGTCCATCCACCCGTCTGGTATCACTGCACCCAGCTGTTCATCTTAAAGCAGCTCACAGTCGTTATGCATCACGGTCACAGCCGGCATGAATTATCCCTTTCTCATCCTCATCTCATACACAAGAAACACACACCGAGAGGCTGTTACACCTGCAATTATCATATAAGTGCTGAGCGCCCAAACACACAATGATAGACAAACATTATTACACCTAAGAGAAAAAGACGAAGGCGGTCATATTTTATCGATCACTGCAGCCATGATCGTAGCCATAGGAGGTATTAATACCCCCAGCCACCAGAGGGCAGCGGGGACTAGTGTTTCCGCCTGTAAGCTCTCTTGTATTGTTTTGGTTTGACAGCAGGATTTGGTAGAAAAATAAAAAGCATGATGCTGGATGTGCACGTTGGACTCTCCTCCTGCTTGTGAACAGCTCCGGATGGGAGCAGAATCCGATGTGACTCCTGGTGTTTATTTCCCCAGAAGCTCCGGTTCTGCCCCCGGCGCTCTGCTCCAGAGCTCCCCGACGCTGCAGCTGTCAGTGGGCAAACTGCCCGGTTCTCCCCAAACAACAGTCTGCAAACGTTTGCTGCTCAAGCTGAATATTTTCAGCTCCTGTAAATGATGCAAATTTCCCGTATTCTCGTCACGTCAGCTGCAGTGACTTTACATGTGGCGGTCGGTTGGTGCACTTTATCCAGAGGAAGAAATGTTGATGACCACAGTCCAAACTGTTGTGAAATTTGCAATAAATACTGAATTCATTGATCCCCTGATCTTTCCTTTAATGGCCAGATTTCCATCAAAATCCCTTTTATTCATGGTCCCCAGATGATGCATGTTAATGAGTTCTGATGTAGGATCACATTTTCTGAGCTCGTTCATGCTCACAAGCAGATCACAGCTTAAACTTCAAGGCAAGCATTACACTTTCAGCCATGTATGGTTTACAATCACCAACAGTGATTTGACACTTATGTTTAGACCCAAACACGGCCCGGGGTTTGGGTTAAAATCAGAGCGTATGGCTTCACGTATGTCAGCGTTCACTCATTCAAAGTGGCCTCAGAGCACAACATAATGACATCAGAGCAGATGCGCTGTCTAACCACCTGATGCTCTGCTTGAGTTTGGCTCTTGAGACCAAACGGTTGATGCTATAGTCAGGTGTCTTTCTTTTTCCTTTCATCTCAGTTCTCTGTGCGTCTTAACATGACAAAACATCGGTGTTTACATTTTGTAATTAGCTGGCTGTGTTTATCAGTCAGCGTGTCCAGATTTCATTTCCTTTCCTTTTAAAAGCTAATGCGACAGAAAAGGCGGGAGACGGAGCGCAGCGGGACGTGGCTTTTTCCTTTTGTTCCCAGTGAATGCATGCAGGCTGGCGCTGGTTTATCTTCCTCACGGAGGCAGACCAGCGCACACACACACACACACACACACACACACACACACTGGGGGACAGTGCATGGCTGCTTGAATGCACAAACATTGTGATAACCTGACGCGCATCGACAAGCTGCCAAGAACATATCAAGCACATAAAATGCAGACACACACACAGTGAGCATGCATGGACCCACACACTCGCTCACTATTTTCCTAAACATGAGGGCCCTCTGTGACCACATGCTGTAATCTTCTTCACTTTTAGATGTCATTCTCTTATAAAAGCTGCTTTACTACAGAGCCTCTTGCCTCTTATTAACCAGGTAGAAGCAGTTCTCAGAGATCCTCCTGGAAACTCCAAACACTGAGCCGAACAAGCCTGCTGTCACAGTCACTCGGTCATGAAACGTGCTGGTAAAACTTAACAAAAGAAGCTAAATTTCCTCACTGCCTAATGTCTCCCCAGTCGGCCTGTGCACAGCCTGAGCTCCTCTGACAGGAACTCAACAATCAGACCTCGATCGATGGTGCTTTAATCGCATCAGCTGACGAAGAAATGCTCCAACAGTGCTGCGGTCAAGGTTTGGTTACGTTTAGCCACATGTTTAAGACCGTTGCTTGGATTGCATTGAGGCTCTGGGGACTTTGGTCATCGTGGTTAGTCAAAGCTGAGCGCTGACTGTCGGCTGGAAAAGAAAAACAAGCAGCGGACTCCCGCGTTGTCGTCCTGACACACACACCACACCACAGTGGCTGTGGGTAAATCTTGTGTATGTTTGTGCTGTGTGGCTGCATGTTAATATGCATATTGCATCCTCAGGGAGTGTGTGTGTGTGTGTGTGTGTGTGTGTGTGTGTGTGTGTGTGTGTGTGTGTGTGTGTGTGTGTGTGTGTGTGTGTGGTGTGTGTGTGTGTGTGTGTGTGTGTGTGCAGGGCCACGTTAATTAAACTCCGCGGCACACATTGCAAACCTATTCCACAAAGGGCCGAGTGGCTGAAGGTTTTCTTTCCAACCAAGCAGCAGCACACCAGACTTGACTCGTTTCATCAGCTGATCTCAGTCTTCAGACAGCTGATTGGTCAGACTGCCTGCTCTTGATTGGTTGGAGGAAAGACCTGCAGCCACACGGCCCTTTGTGGAATAGGTTTGACATGCCTGCTCTGCGGCAAAGGGTCAACCAGGTCAAAAGCAGCACCACTGCTGGACTGCCAGAACCAAGAAATTAGTTTGATGCACAGAGAGCATAGAGGGATTCATGTGATTTGACTTGATTGACAGGTAGACAGCAAAGAATAGTGATCAGATGAGAGGAGACGTGATGAGTTAAGAGATAGAATCTGCAAAAAGCTGAATTCCCTGCTTGTCACTGCAACGTTCACGAGTCCTCGAGGTGTGAAAGTGCACTGGTGGTTTTAATGTTTTCAGGGCAAAAATGCACTTCTGTCATTAATATCAAAGGGTTCATCCTCTTGGGAGCTTAAAGATGCTCAGAAAATGTCATGCCAACTTAAAAGTTATGAGAAAGTGTTTTGTCCTGAAGGTAAAACTAGAGGGAAAACTAGTACAGGAGACAATGGAATAAGCAAACGTGAAGATGGGAAGAGAAGAGAAAGAAAGAAAGCGTGAAGAGTTACAAGCCAAATGAGAAATAATAGGAAAGACGAGGCTGTGCAGAAACAGGGATCCAATCTGTGCCTGTCAGCTGTGCTCAGAGGACAGCGTGAGTCCAATAAGGAGACGAAACACACTGATGATTGCTCTGCCCGCTGATAAAGCCACAGGGACTCACATTCTCTCACACACACACAAACACACACTAATCAATTAGATGAATGAACACTGACACACACCTCAAAAGTTATATTCAAGTAATCAGAGCCACCATAGCAACAGCTACAATAACCCAACCATGAATGAGTCTCCTGCAAATCAAATCATCGGAGGGTCAAAAGGAGCAAATCAGATCAAATATCGATCAATCAGTATAAAGTGTTTGCACTCTGAAGTCCGTGATTTTCATAAAGGACGTTTCAAAAAGATTTTAGCAAGGGTTAACTTAAGATAAAGTCATCAAGAAGGCTGGAAAAAGGCTGCTTCAACCTGTGTTTTACATCAGTAATGACAGATTTCACAGCAGCTCAAACAGCCTGAACCAGGCTGGCGGCGGCCGAGTTGTTTTCTGCTCACAGTACACTGTCACAGAGCGGTTATTGCTCCTGAAAAGCATAAAACTGCAGTCACTTTGAAAAATGGCTGCACAGAGAAAAAAAACATTGCTCAAACAAAGCAGAGTCTGCGGTCTGTGGTGATGTTATGTGTGATGATTATGTTACTTCTTCCTCTGCTTATGGCAACGATGCCCTCTGCAATTATGGTGACTCATGAATGATAAATTATTCCAAATAAATCAAATTGCTGCACATTAGAAGAGAAATGCACGCAGAGTTTTGGTCTCCTGTCTGCGTTCACTGTGACCTGAAGTGTCTCAGCAGCTGTGCTGACTGATTTGTACACATACTTAGTTTTTGGTTTGTTAGCTTCAGTAGGCTTAGGGGCGCTTTTCCTTGTATTTTGGTTCTCGTTTTGTTTGCATTTGAATAGTAGGCCTCATTTAGGAGGGTTTTGTTTTCCATTTTGTTTGGTGTGGGATTTAGGTAGCTCTCATTTTAGGAGAGTTTTTTTACATTTTACGCTCTTTACAACCTAGTGAACTTAGTACTACGTTACAAAAACTACAGGATCCGATTGCAAACCGGAAACCAAACAATAGACACGCCCCACGCATGTTTCGGTCTCGCCTGCTCGCTAGCTTGAAAGTGTAGGCGGATGTCAGGCGTGAAACACTGAAATGGATGCAAACAAGAAAATGATTAGAAAGTTTAGTTTCAAAAAGTTGCCAGAAGGGTCGACTGACAAGACCAAAGTTTGGACAGAGGCGTATGGATACCACAGCTAAAAACAAGCTGACTGCAGCCAGAGACAAGTGATGTTCATTGTTTCTGGAGAGAAATAAGAGGCTGGCTGATGAGCCTCTGGTGAATAAACTGAAGAGCATCACAGTCTGACTGCTTGTATGTTCAGAGGAAACTTAAGAAAGGAAAGTTTCAGCCATGGTTTAACTGCACTATAGGCTGAGTCCTAGTTTACAATGATGTGACCTTTAACTTTATCTTGTATCTCCCTGTTTTGATCCCTTAGAAAGGCTTGTTGAAGGGGCTTTTTTGTAAACAAGCATTTATTTTTTTTGTCATCTGTTTATTGACAGTGTTAAACTGTGTGAGATTTGATTCAATCAAATGTGAATGACTGCTCAAAGTGTGAATGTTAGTGTGAAATAAAACACTACACGTTGTTTTCAATAAAAAACATTTGCACAAAGCGAGCCGATCCACTTTTCCATGTTGATAACAGCATTAAAATGATAATTAATGGGACATTTAGAATAGATGAAAATGTGCGATTAATTTGCGATTAATCGTGAGTTAACTATGACATTTATGTGATTAATCGCGATTAAATATTTTAATCGATTGACAGCACTAGTTTTGATTATTTCATTTGTTTGAAAAGCACCCACTCGCTCTTCTCGTTGTCTTGGCCTTTTGCCTTTTGTGTATTAAACAATTTAAAATACTTTGATCTAAATAAATAACCTCTTTTCAACCACTTCCACCGGTTGTTTTTTGTTACTTTCCGACCCCCACATAAGGACACTTTGACAGGGAGAGCTAGGGAGGCCGCTTCCAACATCTTCACTTCACTCGTCGCAGCCTCACAGGTGTGTGCGTGAATTACTTTCAGGCAGATTGCTTTAAAAACATCTGATTGGTTGAACACGTAAGTATCTGGGATGTCATTGTTCTGATTTTTCCCTCTATATTTATGACATCTGAAGCAAGAAAAGGCTGTATCTCTGTATTTTTTCAGGATGATTTCCTCACAGTCCAGCTGCCTCAGTCCAGAGGAGAGACGATCTGAATGGATGAAAGTTTCAGTTTCTGTGTGATCAAAGCAACCAGTTTAATGAGCCGACTCTGAGATTCACATTTCAAGCTACAGACAAAAAGAAAGAAGACCTGGAGACTCAGGGCTGAAAAAAAGTGATTCCCAGTGTGCTTTTTGGGTAAAAAATACTAAATAATAATAATGAATAATCTGTCCTTTCAAAGTCTAATTGAAATACTTACGATTGTCTGAACGTGCTGTTTTTGTGCACTTAATTCAACACTTGTATTTAAATGTATTCATGTCCATATCTGTCTCTGTCTGTCTGTATGTCAGAATACATTTCGCTTGTAAATCTTCCTCGGCCTTCATTAGCTTCTCCTTTCCCAGACGCCAGTGAGAACGGCATCAAGGTATTCATTCAAAGGCGAGTAATTAACATCAGGGCTGCGCTCAAAGTCTCTCTTAACGTAATGAGTTCAGCACAACCGTCCCCTGCCGACCCTGCATCTGTGAAAAAGTTAACTTTTGCAAAGTTCACACACTTTAACACCGAGCTGCAAATCCTTCAGATGAATTGTCGCTCTGTTCTGGAGAGTTTGACGTAAAAGGACGACATGAAGCTCGGCCTTTTCAGCAGTTTCTGTTTGCCTCACACGCTCGTTAAGCTGTTAAGCATGAACACATTAACACTGCCACTGCGAGCTTGTTAGTATGCCGACGTCAGCATCTGGCTCGACCCACAATGTGCTGCAGACCAGTTTTCATTGGGTCACTAATCAGCAGAGTGAAACGTTTCCATAATTAAAATGGATGAAGGATGAAGACTGTGCACATACTCCGAGAACGGGGATTATGTTTACCCCCCTGCAAAGCAGAAGAGAGGCCTCAGTGTGTTTTACATCAGATATCTGTGAGTGCATACGTAAGTCTGCCAGAACTGAGCGGTGGTGACGTCACTTCCCCTCTGAAAACATGAGGAATCGTCACACAGCTGCTCTCATCTCGGAGGATATTTCATCTGGTTTTGTGAAAGTTACTGAAAATTATTTAAAAAATTTTAAACTCTTATCAATGCACGCAGAGCTGTGTTATTCTAGTGTTGCTGTGGCACAGTGTGGGCGAAGTGTCATTATTTATCTGTAGCCATTATCTCATGGAGTCATTAATACTCCTGACCACCAGAGGACAGCAGCGACCAGTGTTCGTACCTGTAAAATAGACCACATGATGCTGGTCATTTAGTAGTTAATAAATGATTATATTTGATGAACACAAGTTTCTTCAGCTCAGCTCACGTCGCTTTACCTGTCCGGCGCCACCATGTGGTCAGGTGACATCAGATCACTGTAAAATCCAGGAAGTAGGCTGTGTTTGTCTTCTGTCCTCTGCAGCTATCCACTACTTTCTGGGCAAGACAAAAATAACGAGTAACGAGACCATTGAACTGTCAGAAATAGAAATTTTGTTATTTAGTTTTTTACATTTGACATTTTTGATATTACTAATTACCACCAAAAGCAGTGGAATTCCACTAATCTGGAGGCCTCGCTCTGGTGTCCTCCTCCAATCCTGCACACGTGTCCATCATCACATTCATCACATTCAGTTCATTCTGGATGATTGCTTCAAAGGCTGGTCGACTTTGTCGCGTCTTCGTTGTTTGTTACGTTCTCATCTTCAGTTTTAAGATCGTCAATGTTACAACCAGCTGCTTGATAAAGTGTTGATCGAAGTCGTTCAGTAACAGCTGAGGCACTCATCAGATGAGGCACGTGCTTTGATAAGCAGGAGTTTTATGAGTCTCTCTTTGCTGCAAATATTAGGGATTCATCTTCCAGAATAACATAAAGTGGACAGTGTTTGGACGGTGTGATAATCCACCCAAAAAATGGATTTTTAGTATTAGACCCACTCTGTGAACCGTTATATGACTTTGTGAGAGATAACGAAGCCTCAATGCTCTTTTTAAATTACATGTTTTCCTCTGGTTTTGCTTTGATTTTAGAAGTTTCCTCCAAAGTAAATTTCCCCTCTTATGTTTTACTTTCTGAATATTTGAACTCTGTGTTTCTGGACGTTACTTGTTTCTAACACTTTTTCAGGTCAGGTACAAAAAGAAGCTGTTTAGAGTCTCGAATCAAAGACTCGGGCTTGAAAGAACCTTGATGTTGTAAAACTTTATTAAACATATGTTCAGGGTTATTTGGGTTCTAATTCTCTACAAGCTCCTCTGCTCCTTCGCTCTGAAACTGATGAAGATGAGAGCAATCGATTCCGCTTCACTCTCCTTTCTACATAAAACAAATCTTTGCTGCCAACTGCTAACAACAGACAAAAGCTTTTTTGGATGAAGGTCACCAGCCCCTCTCCTCTCTTCTGCCCCCCTTTCACCGTTCAGAGATGTTGAAAATCATCTTAAGAATGGAGAGAAAAACTGAAAATCTCCACGTGAGCTTTTGAAAGTTTGAAACTTTATCATAAAGAGGTCTGAAAAAGATCTTCGAGTCATTGTGAAATCATGAATTTCATCCTCTTTTAAAAACTCATAACTGCTCTTCAACAAATATAAAAGAGGAATCTTCTCAATAACAGGAAACGCTCGCCTGCAGTGTTTTCTCCTCGCTGTTAAACTTTAATTAAGAGATTTATCTAATCCAATAAAAGTGTGACCTTGTTCATGATTTGGTAACATTTATCCTTCAGAATAAAACACCATCCTGCACCAACACGAACACTAAACCTGCAATCAAACATACTGAAATGTAAAGGAAAAGTTTCAGTAATTTATAGCTGAAACATAATTTAATCATTTGAAAATCACAAATAAAAGTACAGATTGTTCCTTCAGATCAGCGTGATGAGTTACATCAAGAGAAATAGGAGATGATTATGTATTGATCAGTGTCATATGAGCTTCATACAAACTGATAGATCCATATTTAAACAGAGATTACAGAGGAAGTATTTCTGCTTCATTACGTCTGGACCAAAAACTAATGGATCTCAGGATTTAATTTACTTTATTTGTTGGTTTGTTTGAATGAATCTAAAGAGTTTGTCTTTCCTTTTCTACAGATAAAATTACAGTAAGGGTGAAGTGCAGGTCAGGAGGATGAGCGCTGGATGTACTGGACGCTGCACATGGTGCATATCTGATGTTTTTACCTATAGTATTAACTATATTTGAATTACATTCGCCCATAATTTCAATCAGAAACACACTCTCCTTTTATTTGATGAATGCGTTTTGACATAAGTTGGTGCAAAGACATTCAGTTTCTTTGATATGTGTGAAATGTCTCTGGGCTGCCCTCACGCACTACATCTGATATCAGAGGGAGCGAAGCTGATGCCAACCAAGAGATGAAAACTTCTCCAGAACTCAGACGAGGACGGAGAATCCGAGGTGAAGTCTTCAGTCTTCTGGTGGTGAAATGAAAGCCTCCGTCTTCTTACTGAAGGAGTTTCACGCAGCACAGCGTGAGTTCGTGAGATGTAAAGATGCTAAACTTCAGGCAGGAGCTGCCATAAAGATCCGGCTCTGCTCCTCTCAGCTGTTAATGGATCCATCAGTGTTAATGATCTGATCTTCAGGGCTTCTTATGAAGTCAAATGAGGTTATAATATCTGGTTTGGGCTACTTTCACTGTAGACCAAATCTTTGAAATAATGTACTCCGGTATGGTAACACATTAAGTACTTCTACATCAGAATGAAGCTTTCAGGCCCTTAAAGCCATTGTTAATGGCGCTGCTGCACCACGTGCGCGAGTCTAAAGCCGATGACTTGTTATAGCTCCTGGATGAAACCAAATACCAGCAAGAAAACCTTCAGTTTCATTAACTGAAAGGAGGGACGTTCACATCGACACTGTGACTTAAGCGTCAGTCGTTTTCCTACCGCCTCAAAAGTCCCTGAACGCAGCATCGATTAGCACTCCCCGCTCTCATAAAGCACTTGTGAAGTTTCATATTTAATACATGTGCCTTAGTGGAATTTATCACCTGTCACAGGTGTTTCCCAGGTGATAAATCCAGGTGTGCTTTTTTTTTTTTTTTAAGGTCTGACATTAGCAGCACCACAAGAAGACGAAATGTTCCTGCTGATGAATTAGCTTTCTTTATCACAACAGACTGTGTAGAAATACTCTGCTACAAGTAAAAGTCCTGCACTCAAAACTTTACTTGCGTGGTAATACAGAGGCATTAGCATCATTCAGTGCAGGTAAGATTACTGTCCATGAGAAAAGGTGAACATTGGCTGCAGGTCTGTAATTGGATGTAAACTCCACCCACCCTGACCTCCACCACCACACTGTCTGCCCTGTGGCTTTCTGGGACCACACAGAAGCAAACTTCTGACGGTTTTTGAGGCAGTGAAAGAGCCTTTTAATTTGAAATTGATTCATCAATGTGCTGTTTCTCAATGTAAACCCCGCCGCCCCCCATCCACACACACAGGTCCTTCCTCTAATTGACATACAATTGATTTTCCCCTGATGGATGAGTGGCTGCTGCGAGCCCAAGGTGGGCCGAAGGTCTGACATGAAACCAGCATCACTCAGGGCGCTGCTGGCCGGTGTCAGGGTGATTGGTGAGCTTGAAATAAGAATCACTGGTGCTGCTCCTCTGACGAACTTTCTTCGGTAAACCACCATGCACGGAGTAAACATTACTGTAGTAATCTCGGGCAGACAGTTTCAAGTCTGTTGTACTTATGAAACACAAAATTAAAGCTCAGAAGCAGCCGTGGAAGTAGCTTGGGTTCGGGTTTGGGGAGGATCTCGAGGTGGATGGTTGGTGGCCAAACAGTCCAGTCTCTCACTTACACTGAACAATGGCTTCTCCAACCTCAACCAAGTGGTTTCAGCTGCCTTAGATCTTTATTCTGGCTGATCAGACGTCGACTGAGGTTGAACTACGTGACGTCAGCACACTCACATACGCCTGAAGACAGACGTGTAATTTGTCACTCGTCCTGTCTTAACTTGGCTAATTATCGGGCTAAAACGTTGATCAAACTGCTGTAGAAACAGTAAGTGCAATGATTATTTGCATACAGAATATCGTCTGATCACCAAACAAGAGAAATACATCTGAAACAAGAGTTAACTTCTAATCTGCTAAGCAACAGGCCCATAGATTCATGAAAACATGAGCAGGAAAGCACGAAAACAAAGCTGGAAGCGTTTAAGAAATTAAGTTTCTCCTCTTATTGTGGCGAAATGTGCAGCTCAGCACCATGAATGTTTAATTCTCGGTTCTTTACAGTCAATGCAGAATATTGGAGGGCTCTGAAAAGTGGAATCAAGCCTCACTCTCTGTCTTTCACTCCGTCTTCATCCTCTCTGTCCATGTGTGATCCAGCAGCATCTCTTCCACCTGGAGCCCTCTGTGCCGACGCTGATGGTAAACATGTTGCACAGCTTTGCTCTGTGATCAATATCCTGTTGATGAATGAGCTCCCAGTGCGAACAAAAGCCAGCTCCTCCTTTTAATAAGCTGTCAGAGCTCAATGTGCGTCAACTCGATAACAGTAGGAATAATACATGTGAATCTAGCGCGGGGGGGGGGGGGGGGGGGGGGGGCAGAGTCCCCCCTGTGAGAAAAACGAGGTATGAAAAATGTCTGAAAAAGGGTCGTTTCAGGTCTGCGTTTCCACTTTCTCCCTTTTCAGGCTTTTTCAGTCCATTAGTTATTATCTGAGATGTGTAATATTGATCAGAACTATAAATTCTCTGAAATAGAGAAATGTGCCTTTTCTCATCCTTTTTTAATAGAAAAATATAAAAATATAAATGTACTTTTACAGTCAAACAAGGGGCAAATAAAACAGTGCAAATGGTCTACTTTATGTGAGTTAAGCAAAGAGAAAATTCACTTTGCATTCTGTCCAAACATGCCAACCCTGATCTACTGGATACGAGTGCGATATTCATTTATTCCTTCAGCTAGCACGCGGCACGAGTGCAAAACAATGTAAAATAAACATCCACATGAACAGCAGCTGTGACAGAAAACTCCCGAGCCTGGAGGGAGACGTGACGCCCGTAAGAAACTGCTGCTGTCATTGCTTTACTGTCCAGTATGTGGAGCAGGGTGGTTGATGTAGAACTGGTTTGACAGTGACAGCGCTCCCTACTGGACAATCTGCAGTCTGCTAAACACAAACGTGTGTTTCTGTGCTTGTCAGCGAGTTATAAGAAACTAAAAACTACACAAAAATAACAAGGAGAGACAGAGAGAGGAGTAGAAATGAAGATAAACAGAGGAGGGAACTTGGAAAGAAGGTGAGATGTACCATGTGGAGCAGCTTGATTAGAGCCAGACGAGGTTAAAGAAACAGATTCCTTCCATTGATTCTTCTCCCTCTAGACACTTCTTAACTCTGATAGACTCTATAATGCAAACATGCTGGTCTGCATCAACAGTGAAAATGAGTGTAAATATAGCCACTAAATAGAAGATATTTACATCACAAACACACATTGATCTTCACTTCAGGTGCCACCAGTTGTTAGGTTAAATTAACATGGTACACATCTGTGCGAGGAGAGCGCGTCTTTGGTTCTGATGTATTTATGGAACTCTTGAAAATCATTTCCTCAATCATTTTATCTCACAGGGACATCTGGAGCTTATCAAACCTTTTCCACAAACAGGTTCACCTTCCAGCAGTAAACACTGGCCTTGGAAAATATGCTTTCAGGTATGCTGCTCCATCAATTATAGTCTATGCATTTATTTCCGCTCCGATAGTTTATAGAAGAAGCATAAAAGATAAGAACTAAAAATGTCCATAAAAGATATGGACAAGATCCAGAAGTTAATTACAAGATATTTTGAGGTTTGTCAGGTGACCGTAACTTCCTCCTTTGTCCTGTCATAATTACTCCAGCCACTAGAGGTCACCGCCTAGCAGTAAGCATAAATATGGGTTGTAATAACCATATGAATAATATGCATATGAATAATTTTAACAGCACTGACAAGCAAGACCAGAACAGGCTCAGACAAAAGCGCCGCCTCCATCTTTCTGCCGACTTCATATAGAAACGCACTGCTTCACATTCAGCCTGAGCAGCTGAAGACTGTAAGCATCTACAGCGCCGATGCTTGCCGCTCATGCTTTCCTCCATTATAAATATCCTCAACCCTGCTAACAACTGCCAACGTTCATCAATTCACCCGCTTAAGCACGATTCAAGTGGAGAGCTTTACGTGAACTCTCTGATGCCAAATCAGGGGTCGCACTCAGTTCGAGGGAAGTTGAAGGAAAATCTAATCTCTCATACTCCCACACTATCACGTCAATCTCAGGCGTTCAGTGCTTTCCAGCATCTGTTTTATGATGAAGTGTTACTGCGTTTTTTTGGGTCTCCTGCACTTCTCAGACGGCTCTCTGGGAGAAGTGATAAACTCTCTGCTTTAAAAAGAACCTTTTCTGTGCCTGCATCGTATTCAGAGTCACCACAAGCTTGCATAAGCAGCTCAGTTTACTTCTTCGCGGGTGAAATGTTGAGGACTTTAACTTGGGATTTCCTAAATAGACATGAAAACTTTTGAAATTGGTGTTGGGTAACTCAGGCGCCATCAGACAGACTGGTGGTGGATCAGTCTGAAGTGACTGTAGAAGTGGCTGCTGTATTTTAGACCTTAAATTAACACTGAATGATGCCATTTTCCTTCTATCCAGCGGCCTCACACTGCATGATGAGGTTCTGACTCGTGCAGGTGAATTCACATGAGCCGCTCAGAAGAAACATGTGACCCTGAACAGACCCTGCAGTGTTTGTTATACACATTAATTCACGTGGCGTTGATGAAGGTCACACAGACTCGATCCATTTGGCTTCCAGCTAAACCCGAGATACGAAATGAGTAAACACAGCTCCTGAAAGTTCATTTCTCCAGCTTTTCCTTTATTCACATTTGCCTGTGGGCCATGTGTGGAGGCATTCAATTGTCCGCCGCTGTGTTCAACTCTTGCTTCTGTTTGCCTGCATTACCACCAGTGTGTTTGTGTAAGAATTTCCATGTTTGCCCATAATCCCTTTGTGCACACATCATCACACATCATGCCGTGTCACTGTGTGCAAATGAAGCTCCCCTCACCCCTGCAGACTCATTCACATCTCCTCTGTTGTAAACAAAGATCAAGGCGCTCAATTATTCACCTGCCTGCCTTGAGCACTGCAGGATCAATGCTTGTGATTAACATGTAGTCAGGGTTGTGTGACAAGTGGTAAACACATTGTGTGTGACCTTTATGTACGGCATATCGCAACAAATAACTGAACTGTAGCGGCTTCAATCACTACTTAATCTGTAATATTCTGTTAAACTTGGAGAATTTCAGCCCCTGGAGTGAAGGAAATGTTTGGTGACTGTGCAGACGGAGCTACAGTATGATGTGATCAAAGCATGTGATCTTTGGCAGTGGAGGCGCTGAAGTGTGAATAAATAAGCCGGCAGATCAACGAGAGCTATTGTTGGATCGAGCTGCTTTGTCACATGAGCGTCATACTTCATAGAGAGCATGTGTTCTTCTTCTAAAAGCCTTCATCTGCAGTTAGAGACCAGTTTCCAATTTTCCATTCTGCAGCAAAATCACTTGAGAGCATTCACACTGCTGCTGAGGTGTAAACCGGTTCGTGCATCCACTTCAAGCAGGTTTGCTTGTATAAATCCTGCAAATAAATACAGTAATCAATCTGGATGACGGCCCCAGCTCATGCAGCAGCCACAGTCCTCACACAAAAATGTGAAAAGCAGCACTGACATCACTTCACTGGCTCCTGCAGAGACATGGTCCAGCACCACAAGTCTGTGGGACACATGATGATACTTACTACTGTGATGTCACTGCTTACCTGAATTTTATTTGATCAGATACTGAACTATTTAACAGCTATTGAGTCAGATTGACCAGTTAATCAGTTATTTGTATTAGATATGACTAATACATTGAGAATATTACAATGAAACGAGGAGTCTTGTGGCTCTATTTGACAGAACTTAGTCACAGTGGTGCTTTGAGCTAACTGCTAACATCAGCATGCTAACATGCTCACAGTCGAAATGGTCTCAAATGTCAAAGTGGTGGACTGACCGTCCCAGAGCTACACTGCTAGCCAGGATAATCATATGTGATATATGCTGATGGATTTAATGTGTGTGTGTATTTTAGTTTAGTGGAAGAGTTTATTTTTTACCTTGGAGACACCAGACCAAACAAATGCTCTTTCAAATTTCAACTTTTTCACAGAAGTTTGAGAAATTTCACCAAAAAAATGCTTCTAACGCATCTTTTTTTATCACGGCAGGTGGTCGTAACCATTTACAATCAATCAAATCCAGATGAAATCATCAATTATCCTTCCAATGTTGAAGTTTAATATTGAGTCAGTATTTGAAGACTTTAACAGCCAGTAAACCTGATGAACTGTGAACATGACTGCACAAGGTTGCCCAGTTCTGCCCTGCTCTTCCAGGTTTAATCATTCCAGTTATTGGAAATCTGAATCAATAGTTTTCAATATTGACCAATAGTTATTGATGCAGGGTCAGCTGCAGATATTAAACACTGGCTTATTTAAGGACACTTCATTCTCTGTTGTTGTTGTTGTTGTTGTTGTTGTTTGTGATGTAAACGCGACGGCGTCCTGATGCAGGAACAAACCTCATCCCTGCAGGACTTGGTGGTTGTTTTGGTGACAGCCCGGCAATGCTGGAACAATGGAGAGGAGCGCTGATGTACGCGGTTGGAGTGCAACATTTCTGCGATGCGTGATTCAGGTGTGAAGATGCACGTTAATGTCAGGTGTAAACAGGGTCTGTGTGGTTGCCTGAGTGCAGACAGGTGTGCTGAACCTGCAGCAGAGCCTTTCCAGCTGCATCCTGTCCTGTAATCAAGACTCCTACAAAGACTGTGCAGCCTGTCAGCTCGGCCAGTCTGTGCTTTGAGTCTTCTCCAGGTGACATTTGCCCTTCACCTCCTCGGCCCTGGACTCCCACCCGGCTCAGCGCCTCCATCTGTGGCCTCTCTGCTTTCATTTTGTATTTTTAACACTGGCCCTATACTTTGTGCCAATCAGGCCAGACCATCAGGAGGTCTCCCACCTCTCCAGACCCCACAAACCCACCTCCCCTGACTTAAAACCACCACTTACATTCAACCTGGGGGGGGGCAGCTCTGTGGCATTTGAGTACAGGAAGAGTTTTTTCTTCCTGCCCTGTTTTCAGGGAATTTGACTTTGCTGTCACACAGCCCTAAATCCACATCACTTACGTCCGCTGTGTGGTTTGCTTGGTGGAATAAGGCCTTAATTTGAGTTGCTGTCTCTTCCCAGATTCATAATTAATAGCATGCAGCATCAGCCAAAGTTGAGCTGCCCTGTTACTGTAGCAACCAGTGGCCCAGATGCTGCAAACTTGGGTTGACTCTCAGCCCCTAATCAGCCTCCCCATAGAGTTCATATATGCAGTCATACATGGGCCAGAGCTGGCTGACATTTAGCATTGTTATCAGAGCGCAGCCGAACATGCAGACGCTTTCCACATCTGAACAGACAAAATGTTCTGTCTCCACAAAATGCACAAGTGAAAAATGGCCTCTCAGGTCTGTCAGCTCAACGGACAACTCGAGAGCATAAACGTCGTTCGGGCTTCTCAAAATATGCCACATTTGATTTGAATAAAATGGAGATAAATCGCAGCGGTGAGAGAGGATCAGGAACGCAGGTGGCTCCATTTCAGGGCGGCGATTGTCACTTCCAGAGCTGCTATCGTGGGTCGAGGTCACCATCACCATGACACCTTCAGCCTGTAATTCAACACTACGTGAAGGCATAATTACAGCTGTCATCAGTGATCCCATCTCAGTGAGAGACAACGATGCCCCGAGGGTTTAATGGCTTGAAATGATCCACAGACAAAGGAACAGCCAGCACGCATCCTGAAATGATGGGATGAATGAGGCCTGCCTTAAAGGACACGCTCAAACAAACAGACTCTAAAAGACGTCTGCTGTGGCATAAACCATGAGTGTCCCAGACAGCACAATTTCATGTCAGGTAACCTCCACAGACGACTCCGGGACTACACCTGTACATCAGTGCAGCATGGTGAGAAGGCAAAGCACAGTTATTCTTTAAAATAAACTCTCTCTATATAGCACAATGTAGGAGATGGTGAAATTGTAAACTTAAAGCAGAGTTGGAGCAGGAATCGTAACGTTAACAGTCGAGCTCTGTGAGGAAGAAATCCATCTATCCAAAAGTTGAGATATGTCAGTCTCATCTTCTTTGATGTCTTTGCAGATCTGGTACTTTGAGGGGATGTTGATGAAGTCTGATCTGCTTTGTTCTGAGTCTGAGTTTTTGGTTGCCACTCGTCTTGGTGTAGAATAAAAATATCAAATAATGACATTTTGCATATGCATTTAAACAATTTGATTTGGTTGTGTGACAATTCAAATCTTCTCTCTCTTCTGGTGCCTGGGGGAAGTTTTCACTTGAGAAGATTACCTTTTCATGGTGGATGCTACAAATGACCCCCGTAGGCAGAGAAACAGGTTTTAAGCAAAGTTAGATCTAAATTTAGTCGAAATACTGTTGATCTTCTCCAACAAGTTAGAGTCAACTGCTCATTTATATGAACAAAGTTTGAGTTGAGTTTGTGTCACTCACACCTGCGTCTCCACAAAATGCAGCAGCTTGGATTAAAATGCCACATTGGCTCAAAAGAACTCGAAGGTCCCCAGAACATTCTGTCCATCAAAACCTCTACAGCCGTCTGCACCTCATTAAAAATCTGTTAAAGCTAAACATGGCCGGCTGATCCTCATCGTATCAGTATGGCTGCATCCCCATCCTCATCTCAGGGTCTTAAGTTCCCCCTACGTTCCCCAGTTCATGTGTTAACACAAACCAACCCTCCTTTTGGCTGAGGTCTCGAAGACTCAAAACTTGTTTTTCTCATCTTTTTCTGGCTTGCTCTGAACATTCAATATTCCTTCATCAGTCATCTCTCAGATCTATCTTGGCTTCTTTCGACATCAGCTTTCACAGGACTTAAAGTGTCTTTTAAAAGGCCGACCGAACTCGAACACGACGTCTGACACAAATGACTTTGACACCAATACGTCTTGATTAACAACTGATCAGTGCTTGGGTATTGCATGGGGTGAGTCATGGATGACTCACGCTTTAAAGGGCACATGCATACAGCACATTTTGAATACATATTATGGCAACACGCCTACAAGCAGAATCGTCTTTGTGTGCTACAAATATTAGCCTGCCTCTATCAAAACTGTCACGCATGCCAATATGCCATCTCTATCAAATCAGGAAGATGGCCGAACAGCATCGGCGTAAATGTCACACCAAGCTCTGACTGCACTGAAACGCCTTGCATTCCAGATATGGTGCTCTGCCGCGAGCAAATCATTCTGCCATCCAGACTCGCTCTGTATGCTGAAAATACTGTCCTGCCTTTATCAAACTGACCTGCCAACTGGTCAGAACAGCACCGAATGCCAGAAATAACAGCCAGTCTCTATCGAATCGACCATCTGACCAGGCGGAATGACCCAAAATATCACTGTGCCTCCTGCAAACTGATGTCTGACCAGACAGAAACGTCCTGCATCCCAGAAATATTGACCTGCCTCTTGTACCTGCCTATACCTCCTATATGTCCCATAAAATCTACTGAGCAGTCCAAACTCCCCCCACATCCCAGAAATATCAATTTGCCTCTATCAAACTTCCATGCATGTCAGAAATGCTGCAGCTTTTTGTCCAAAATGCTCACAAAAGTTTATCAGCCTAGTTATTTTTGCCACAGTAACCCTTTATTGTCAGGCTGTGACCTCTAGTGGCCGTAACAATTATGACGAGAGCAAAGGAGGATGATGGTGATGGAGAAGAGCAAGAAAGTCCACTTGAGGAGGAAGGATGGATGGGTCAGACAAACAGTCACCCAGCAGACTGCTGTGAAGCCAAAATTCAACACTGATCCGTGTAATCCAAGTTACATATTGTTATTACCTACTTCTGGTACTCCTTTCTGTTCTTGATTTTGCTGCAATTTCAATTATTTCACTTAAACTTATTTCTTATTGTTCGCTGTTTTTTGTTTTATCGTGTGAAGAATAATCAAAGAGCAGCTGAACTCCTAAAAACAGTGGATGAGGCAGATTGGAGGGAGGCGATATGCGCTGCAGAGTCGCAAACCCGACTCAAACTCGGCCCGCTGGGATGCGGCGTCAAAGGGCCCCCGGGCTCCAACTGACACACATCACATCGCAGACATCAAATAGCAGACTGAAGAAGGAGATGTCTGAGGCCCGGGGCTGATGAAGATCAGATGCTCTTCATTATTTTCCCCTGAAAGATCGTCTCCTCAGGTCTCTGCTGCACTCATACAGTAGTAGAGGGTACAGATACAGAAATGAGCTGCAAATCTAACATGTGTAACATCAGCAGCAGTCAGTTCAGGTCGCTTCATATGTAAGAGAGGACGTTCAGTGTTAAATCACTTGAATATCATTCGTGGAAGTTAGCTGAGATGATCTGTATGTTTGTGATGGAACGATACAGATTACTTGTGTGCATCATTAGATACAATAGATCCAAGTGTGAGGGGAGGGGGAGCCAACGCCGGGCACTTAAAAAGTACATTTACAGTGATGCGTCTGTGAAAACTGGTCCAAACAATTAACAGCAAAGACCTGACTTTTCCTGGTTCCTGACTGAACTGTTCCTTAAATCCAGAGATTGATGGTGGTTTCTTCCTTTAAGGAGACGCTCGTAACCTCCTCAGAGATGAGGAGGTGAAGCACTGTGTGTGAACACTTCGATCTGAACGGCCTCCACAGTTCACTACAGAACTTTCTCAAAACCAGAAATATCAAGTAATGTTTGACTTCAAGCTAGATTTGTTGGTTTTTTCTATCTGTTGTGGATCCAGAAATCTGAGCAAAAAAAGAAATCTCGTGATGTTGGCGATATTAAAACAAATCAAGCCGCTCCATCGAGGCAGTTTGACATTTCAGGCTCAAGCTCAAACCTGTGCAGTTTCCAGGTTTTCATTTCAGCTTTGCACGCTGGAGAATCACTCCCCAACGTTTCCTCTACTGAGCAAATTCCAGCCTCCAAATGGGCCACTGAGGCTTGAGCAGGCATAAATACATGCAGAGGTCTGAGAGAGTCTGATGAGCCCTTTCTAACTGTGTCACTACTACCAGCAGCAGAGAAGGGATTTCTGTGGGGAAAGACAGCTGAGGATGCTGCTGTTTCACAGCTCTTGTAGTTATGTACAGCAAACGCTCATTTCATCTTCCCGAACGTGCTTTCACTGTCAACATTCAAAGCAGTCCATGTTTCTCAGAGAAAATGAGGTGATTTTCGTGCTGTGGAGACGCTTGCAGCAGGCACAAGGCTCAAATGAAGTCAGAGTGGACACTGAAGGATTGACACTGTTTTAGAATGACTCATCATGAAAGCTAACAAAAAGAGGAAGATGCAAAGAGGAGGAAAAGAATCTGGAAGAAGAAACGTGGACACAAATTAAATAACCGTCTGCTCTTTCTCTGCATGCACAAGCAAAGAAAAATGGATATTTGAGGGTTTGGTTCATGACTGAAAACACACATCACGTCCAGGTGAGACAGACAGTTTGATTTCACAGGCAGCAAATGTCAAGCAGAAAAGTCCTACAGAGAAACAGATGTGAAGACATCCACAGCTCCACCGCGGCATCGTATTCAGGTCTTACATATCTTTCAGATGCCTGTCCAAACTTTTTAATTTCGGGAGCTTTTCACTGATTTTGAACCTCGCCTTCCCCTGAATGCTGCTGTCAGTCAAACACTCGCTGTGAGAGCTGGCAGAGCAAAGAAAGTGAGAGGAGAGCAGAGAAGAAGCCGACGCAAGTGCTGGAAAATGTGCCTGCTGTTATTGTTATACTAGCAAAAATCACTGGGAAAATGACAGTTTGGGTAATCATCGAAACACTTTGCCCTTTCTCTCCATCTTTGAAAAGTGAAATGACACAGCTGAGTGCTTGCCGCGGCGTGTTTGATTTTTACCAGAGAGGGAAGAAAAAGGCCAGCTATCAAGATGAGAGAGGCTCCTCATGGACGGCGCTGAACAGAAAACAACAGGAGATGATGGAGAGGTGGGAGTGCGAGGAATGAAAAGAGGAAGGAGGTGAGATGGAAAAGAGCTGCAGCACACACATTCATATTTCCAGGTGTTCAGGAGATACAAGCTGCTTCTCCAGTTAAATTATTACAGTCGTTGTACTACACACTGAAAACATATTGTCATTTACGACCAATCACAAATGACCCGGCGAGGTGAAACTCGAGGATCGATTTGTCTGAGCAGTACATGTAGTCATAAAAGTATGTAGTAATATATAGAAATAATGATAAAAACAACAACCCTGGAGGGTTGCGGGGGGGTTGGAGCCAGGTCGTCAGGGTGAACACATAAAGACACTCAACCATTCACACTCAGATATAAACCCACAGCCAGCGAGTGGTCGCCATGTCTTTACCTGCATGTCTGTGGGGGGAAATCAGTATAAGATATACGGATATAAGATGATAGTATATGCATTTAATAATCTAAATGTGTAGAGCATATGTATGTACAATATACAACATTTCATACACATTTAACCAATGATTAATAATAACAAAACTGCAGCTTTGTATTGTTGTAAAATCCTGTTTAAACACATGGAGCTGTAACTCCACCTGGACTCTCCGTCTAAACATTAACATGCCTCCACTGACTCTACAGCCAAGCCACAGGGCTGGTTTTGGGGGCTGAGTCCCAGTTATCTCTGCAGGATCTTTGGCAGTTCACCCATAACTCTGTTGTCTTTATAGCATTTTTAAAATGATATATAATTTATTTTGGAAGAGTCAAATTCTTATATTTATTATTGGCAAATTTGACTGATGATGAAGTTAATGTTCATGTTTTTATTGGACTGCATCTGACAAAAAAAGGTTTTTGCAGCAGGGATCTGTAGTTAGGTCTGGGCCTTCAGCTGGAAAGACTTCACACACATAAGATTTAAACACATCGCGCGCATTTAATCACCCTGGGATAGCACAAACACTGATGGGAAAACCAAATATAAAGACTGAGCTGAGCAAAATCTTTAAAAGTTGGACATGCAACAGTGAGTGAAAGGATGCTTTACAGATAAATTACTCGATTCATTCAGCCTGAGCTTGAATTTTATCATCTGTATTGAGTTATAAAAGCATGTTCATGATGAGAATACGAAACAAAACTCACCTGCAGGAAACCTTTAGCATTACAGGTCATAGCAATACTGTGTGCACAATGATGCTCTAATTGGAAACATCTAGTTAACGTATGTTCCCCTTAATCAGACGACAGAAGCCTCTTTGAATTAAGTGGCTGTAATGACAGTCGCTGTTAAGCAACATCAAAAGATACTGTGATTAAGGAAACTAATCAGGAAACACCACAGTGCTGCTGACATATTCCCCATACAGCTCTCTTTTTAAATTACCCACTGCCTGACAAAGGCAGAGGCTGACTAGGACGAAGGATGATAAATAGCAGGAAGACAGAAAAGAGATTAAATGAGAAGAACAAAACAGGAGATAAAGAAGAGGACTAAAGTTCAGAGTCCCCGAGCCGCTGCTCAGTTATTATAAAACTCATTATAAGCTAAGTGTCTATACATTAAGACAGTTGTCTGTCCGTCCGTCTGTGGACAGATTTAGTCACAGTTGACCAAGATGCAGTCATGAAACAGTTGGGAGATGCTTCTGGTCCGACCCATCAGAACTCAGCACTCTGTATCAAATGGTGCTTCCACATGGAGTGCAGAGACTCCTCGTCAAGAACAAGAGCATCACTTATAGTTCAGACACTTTAACTGCGAGAACAGCGTCTCACTGATGTTTCTGTGAGTCTGTCGGAGGTGGTCGCGGATGATCTTTGTGTTTGACAGCAGATGAGGCAGGAGGCAGAGGACAGTTTAATGAATATGAGCAAGGAGCAAGGAAGACGGGACAGAGTTCTTCATGAGAGCAGTCAGACAGGGCATGGACGGTGACAGGTGAGGGCGAGGCACCTGAGCACAAACAAGAAAAAACAAGTGAGGAAGGCAATGTTTTGGTACTACAACAAAGAGGTTTTTTTACAACAACTTTATGACCATGAAAGTTTTCAAGACTTTTCAAAAGCCAAGAAAATGCCATGTTAACTCATGAGCTACCTTGTATTTTGTACAAAGATTAACCTTTGGACAAATACCACTTGGGCACAAAATAGCCTTGGCCTTTGGAAAATGCGGCCCTCTCTAATTGCAGCGCTCATCCAGGGGATTCTTCACCTGAACTAGAAAAAGCTGAGCCGTCCTTAAACGCCTCCTGCTGTTCTGCTTTGTATATTTGCCCGCTACGCATGATTTGGCGAAGGTGGCGTGTTGCACACTTGACAGTGTAACTTACATCATCCTCTTGACACATCACTGACTTCAGGAGTCAGAGAGATCATTAGGAGGGTCTGGTCTCACAGAAAGCCACGCAGCCCACATGATGAGTCTGAAACAACCGAGCTGGCTTCCAGCTGGTTTCTCCACTGCCGGTCTCAGTGCTTGAAATGAGTGCACAACCCCACAGGGTTTGTCCGCACGCTGTGCAGCTGTTGAGTCACGAACATCAAACATTTTCCATCATTGCGGTGACTCAGAACAGCAGTGAATTGATTGAAATAGCCAGGATCTCACTCTGGCAGATAATTTAAGTAGAATGTGATGTATTCTGTTATGAAGAGCAAATTAGCAAGAACTCTGTTAGCGAAGAGAAGCACAGCCTGCTTTGCCAACAGTGCGACTACATGATGTATTTTAAAACTCCATCATATTTGTGTCTCTGGGATTCAGACACCGACAAACAAGACTTCCAGACATCTCCTGACATTCAAGGTGAGTGGCTTTGTCTGCGCAGTGAAAACAAGCTGACCTGAGCTCACAGACTTGAATAAAGAGCGATTCTACATAACACACCAGCAGAGTGAAAGACCCGAGAGATGCAGAACGAATTAAACTTCACAAAGGTGAGACTGTGCTTCATCCAAGGTGTTTTCGTCAGAGAAGAGACTTTAAGTGCTGGATGAGGCCGACCTGAGCGGGGTCAGGACATGCCCTTTGCAGACAGCCACAGAAGGATGAAATGAGGTGTCTGAAGAGTGTCCATTGTAGACAGTTTAGGGAGTGACATTTCACAAAAGTGTGGCGTTACCATCAGCTTAGCACCACCTATTAACCGTTCAGCAACTAACAATGATGTTGATCCTTCAATAATAATCATATCAAGCAGACATGAACTCAAATAAACAATGAGACAATACGGCCACAGCAACCACTTCACCAACAGTTAAAACTATAAACCAGCACAAAAATGAGTTACCAGTTACCAACACAAAGCAGCATGAACACACACATCACACACACTATCATACAAACACTAATCTAAAAAACTAGCATTTGCATTTTAGAAAAGAAAGCAGCAAACCGAATAAACGACTCTGTCCAACATGGCCTGATGGGAAATGTAGGCTATTGCCATAGCTCCAGTGTGAGTGTGTGTCCAGAGAGCAGCACACTCCACTCCAACTAGGTTGCAAAATGTACATAAATATGTTCATTTAATGCTTTTTTATTCGGTATAAACTTGGAGCACTTGTGTCTCAGTCTAGACAAATTGCTGAATTAATTACATCAAATCAGAAGTGTCACATGACTATAGCAGGTTGAGCTAGTTTATTCAGTTAGGAGGGGTGATGCTATCAGCAGTTAATTCCCTCTTTGCACAGATTATTAAAAATCCCCCTGTGACATCTGCCAGCTCTGTACAAATGCCAGTTTATGTTCTGCAATCAGCTCTGGATCACAGATGACATCCTCTCTGGTTTTCTTTGTTCTGGTGAGCACATTTGGACGCTGCGGCGACGTGAAAGTGGTGCACTCACACTCGAAAGAGCCGGAGTGCTTCACGGAAAGGTCAATGTAACTCCGGCACAATGAATGGGAGAGGACAGCTGCAAAACAAACAATGGAGGTGCTGCAGCGCAGAAGGTTAAGAGCCCACCAACAAAGATGTGACACCTTCAGGTATTTTGTGGATATTTGTGGGGTGACACAGCCTGCTTTTTAATATATCTCTTTGAGAGTGTGATATTGTCATTGTTTTTTTGTTGTAAGCTTAGTTTTTAGTTTCGAGTTAAAAGGTCTGGATGAACGTTCAGGGCCAAAGCAGGAAGTAGTGAGGCACTTGTATACTTCCACTACACAGACAAGAGAAAGGAGCAAATGGAGCGAGCATGCAAATGATCTACTGTATCACCGAGGTACCGTCACTTGGTGCTAATGTACCACAGGCAGGGGCGGAGCGACGGGCGGGCATGGGACGCCCGCCAAGATTGACAGCTCGTTTACTGTCAATCTGGGCAGCAGTTTACTATCAACCCAGGATTTATTTGTACATTTTCTGGGACTGAAATGCTTATCACCTCATCTTGTCACCACATCAACACACGGTACTCAAAACAACTCCCAAAATACTCAAATTTCAAAGAGTATTAACGTTTCAGGAAACAACAACAGAAAACAGTACTTAGATGAAAAACATTCACTCCTTTTTTTTTATATATATATATATATATATATATATATATATATATATATATATATATATATGAAATCATTGAACCCAAAACCTCCCACTTTAAAAAGGGGTATTTCTTTCATAAACAAATAAAAGAAAAGGAAAGGGAAAAATCACCTTTCATTCTTTTAGAAAAGTCTCTAAATCGTCTTTGCAAAATAAAAAAAAATAAAGTGCTGGCCAGCGAAAAGAAAAAAATAGAGCGCTCTTTAATTTATGTGCGTGTATGTGTATGTGCAGGGGGCTGAGGTACAGTAATGTGTTTGTGTGGTTACCTGGGCAACGGTCAAGGGGCGATGGGAAGGAAGACGACAGGCGGCGAACGTCCTCCTCTGCAGTTCACTGGCCACAGCACCTCAGCAGTCTCTCTCTGTGACCCCTCAAGTCCACATCGCGGATAGAAACCGTTTCCCCTCTGGCGGCTAGCGTGGAAAAACATCACTGTATGAATCACTCCCGGTGGAGCCTCTGAATCTCACATGCGGCTGCAGCTACACCCATGGCTACACCCCTCTGAGCCCGCGAATTCCCCACACCCAACCTATCACCAAGCTTTTCACATCATATAAAATATTACCCAACAGCACATAGGAAAAGAAAAATGTACAGAACGACGCAACACTCAGCCTTAAAACATGGCTCGGGTTAGCACGTCAGTTACACCCATAACAGTTAGCAGGCATTTAGCACTGGCGATACACAACGTAAACAAATCAATAATCTCAACTTTGGTCATTTAGCTCAACTTTCATATACACAACACCTCAGTACAACAACAATAACAGTACACATTAACTGTTAAAGCTCACCTAGCGTGGAAAAACATCACTGTACGAATCACTCTCGGTGGAGCCTCTGAACCGCCACATGCGGCAGCAGCTACACCCATGGCTACACCCCTTTGAGCCCGCGAATTCCCCACTAGGGGCGGTATCGTAAACCAGTTGACTGTCGTGAGAACTGCCATCATGCGGCGCTTAAAGGGCAATGCACCCAAAACAAACCTGACAGAGTTACATTACTGTAAGTAACTGCAGGGTCACATAAGCACCCTGCCTACAGCTTCCACACCAGCTTCCACACCAGCCGTTTGAATTCGGCGCTCGGTGTCTCTCCACCCAGCGCCACCTTCCCACAGATCCGCTGTTATTGAAAGCACTGTGCTATTATTCATGTCCAGGCGTTGTCCTGTTATTGGCTGTAAAGAGGAGCACAAACCGCTCCATCGGCTCCCAGCCGACAGAAGAGCACCGTGGACACCGTAATAATAATAATAATAATAATAATAATAATAATAATAATAATAATAATAATAATAATAATAATCGGGGATTAAGCCACAAACCCCCTATAGGTGCTGAACACTTTCTAGCGTAACACAGTAGTGATCTGTCGGTCGTGTGTCGGTTTGAAGTGGAAGATTGGAGCCAGAGAGCGAGCCGCTTTGGGCTTTTTTTGTTTTGTTTTGTTAGTTTTGTTTTCGTTTTTTCTCGACTTTTTCCGTTCACGCCGCACGTGACTGGTCAAATACTTGATGTGTGGTGGCTTCAGTGTGTGTGTGTGTGTGTGTGTGTGTGTGTGTGTGTGTGTGTGTGTGAAATCAATCATTTTTGAAAAAGGTGTGTGTCTGTGAATGAAGCCGTACAGTATAAAAAGAGCTGTTAGATATTAAGATTTAAGATTAAGATTAAGATTTACTTTTATTGATCACTGCACACACACATGTTACAGGGAGGAGACACACGTGCACACACGCCATGCACCGTGAAATTATTTTCTCCGCTTTTGACCCATCTTGGTGCGTCGTTCTTCCGCGGCCAGCCGCCAGCCAACGCCGGTGCCCGGGGACCCATCCTCTTTAGTCACCGTTGGTCAGGCGGTGATCTTCTGGCATGTTTTTAATGGGGGTCATTTAAGGAGGAAATGTTGTTACTGTAAATCAGGTGAATTCAGAGTGGAAGGCTGAAGGTTACCGGGCTGAAGGAAACATCAGCTACAGAATAAAAACTCTTGAAACAGACTGAGGTACTTGTACTTTCCTTGAGCATTTACTTTATACTTGTCGTCCCCTACATTTTGGAGGAAAATATGTTATTTTTTTCTGACAGCTGTAGTTTTGAGTTGCTTTGCAGATGAAGGTTCAAAACCTGCAATGAGCTGAATCCAAAATATTTTCATGGAGTGAAATAAGCCACCTCAGAGGATATAAAATGAGTGAAAGTAGCTCTTCTCACATGGTAATGCATCAGTGATAATGAGATAATATTGTAGCATATAAATGTGACATGGACAGAGCCCATTATGACTGATTTGTGAGTAATTTTAAACTTTAACTGTAACTAACACTGAGGCCGCCATCAAAGATGACACCAAAGATGATATGTGGGGTAGTTTCCACTTTTCATCTGCAATTAAACAAACAAGATGGACTGAACACATTGATTTTGGTCCACACACTGAAGTGGTCTCTTTTCTCTGAGGACCAGCTGTTTTAGCCTCTGGCTCCATCTCGTCGTGCTGAAATGTTTTGCAGTTACTTGATGAGTCGACCAAACAGATTTCATGACATCCTGATGTTTCCCTGTTTTTACATATGTCCACAGGCTTCTTGAACCTTCAACTTTTCCTCAAAGACACTCTCTTAAACTGTTGTTCTGATGTTTCAGGGTACAAGGTTCATTTATTTGTCATTGTACAACACAATGAAAGGACAGCTATATTCCCTTTATGCTCCTCTCAAAACAAAAATGGTCCAAAAATTAAAACAGTTTCTATGGTGAAGTGCAGAGGATGAGTTCAGAAATCTCACAGCCTGATGGAAGAATCTTAAAAAAAAAAAAAAAAAAAAAAAAATCAAAGCAAAAAGAAGGGAACATGTGTTCCTGGATTAGCCCCGCCCACCAACGTGTCATCATGTGTGCAGCCAATGGGATTGAAGTGGCTTTGATGTAGTTCTAGAATGGAATTGGCTTTGATGCCACACCAATAAATTCAGCTGCAAACCCCAGCAGAGCAGTATCGACCTTGGATTTACACACAAGAGAGATACGCGTTCCTCAGTACAGATTATTACATCGATTCATTTATTGATTGATTATTATTCTGCTACTGACGAACACATTGTACTACGAGATTGTCTACTACAGGCGACTAGTGTCTACTACAGAGAACTGCTTTCTACTACAGACAACTGCTCTCTACTACAGACAACTACAGCCTACTAGACAGTCCAATGGAGGAGAGAGGCAACCCCAGAAGCTACCAAAGGGGTCCATTGGCTGGTCCTGCTCGTCAGGCCCATCCAATCCATCCCGCTGAATTCTTCCATCTGCAAAATGCCTTTCATCGCAGTCAGAGCCAGATCAACCATCTGAAGATCCAGTTGAACCAGGCGTGGTATGAAAGGGATCAACTGAGGACTGAAAAGAAGAGACTCAGCTACTGTGTCTCCAACTTGGAAGGAGAAATTTGCAGACGGGATGAGCTTCTGAAAGCCAGCTCTC
Source organism: Chaetodon trifascialis (assembly GCF_039877785.1). NCBI lineage: Eukaryota > Metazoa > Chordata > Actinopteri > Chaetodontiformes > Chaetodontidae > Chaetodon > Chaetodon trifascialis. The sequence continues at coordinate 2,236,931 of NC_092063.1, read as the reverse complement.
AAGAGAGGAACAGCGGTGAGACCTTGACTTCAAGTCCCCGGTCCCAGCTGGAACAGGCAGAAACCATCCAGAGCAAGGAGGTGAGCGAGATGGCAGAGAACCAGGAGAGACTGCAGATGACAGTGAACCATCTGGAGCAGCAGCTCCAACAGAGGGACACTGAAATCGTGGATCTCAAAAAGGAGAAAGACCATCTCTCTGACCTGCTCAAGGAGGCCACAGATGCCACAAAAGCTCTTGAGGAAAAGCTCACAGAGCAGCTGGTCAAGAGCGAACAGACCTGGTGCCAGGAGAAGAGCAAGATGGCAGAGAACCAGGAGAGACTGCAGATGACGGTGAACCATCTGGAGCAGCAGCTCCAACAGAGGGACACCGAAATCGTGGATCTCAAAAAGGAGAAACTCCATCTCTCTGACTCGCTCAAAGAGGCCACAGATGCCACAGAAGCTCTCGAGGAGAAGCTCGCAGAGCAGCTGGTCGAGAGCGAACAGACCTGGTGCCAGGAGAAGAGCGAGATGGCAGAGAACCAGGAGAGACTGCAGATGACGGTGAACCATCTGGAGCAGCAGCTCCAACAGAGGGACACCGAAATCATTGTTTACAAAGAGGCAAAAGACTCTCTCTCTGACATGCTCAAAGAGGCCACAGAAGGCATCGAAGTTCTCCAGGAGAAGCTCGCAGAGCAGCAAGCCAACAACACAAACAAATGGGAGACCATCATGGAGCAGGTGGAGAACCTGGAAAATCTCTGCGAGACACCAAAGGAGGCAGCGGCAAAGAAGAAACGCAGCTTCTGGTCTCACCTGAACTGCTTTAAGGCTGGACAGACAGAGGAAGACAAGGCAGAGATGAAGGAGAGGAAAAGGAAAGAAAAGCAAGAGAGGAAGGACAAGAAAAAGAACAAAACTGAGGGAAAGACGGAGGAGAAGAACGAGCCTTTCAGCGGCTGCGTTGGTGAGCAGATGAGTGATGGTCACAGTGAGGTAAAGGTGCAGGTTACTCAACTTGTGTAGCAGCAGGTCCACTTATGTGACAGATTTGTCAGAGTTCAACTCTTTGTATTGTTTGGCAACCAGACTCGATATTGAGCTAGGTTTAGGGGGGGGGGGGGGGGGGGGCTGATTTGTACATACATTTAGTTTTGATTTGTTAGCTTCAGTAGGCTTAGGGGTGCTTTTTTAGGAGGGTTTGTTTTCCATTTTGTTTGGTGTGTCATTTAGGTAGCTCTCATTTTTAGAGAGTTTTCTTTGGTTAGTATTAGTTAGGTCTCTTTTATATTTAGTTAAACTCTCATTTTTAGAGAGTTTTCTTTGGTTAGTATTAGTTAGGTCTCTTTTATATTTAGTTAAACTCTCATTTTTAGAGAGTTTTCTTTGGTTAGTATTAGTTAGGTCTCTTTTATATTTAGTTAAACTCTCATTTTTAGAGAGTTTTCTTTGGTTAGTATTAGTTAGGTCTCTTTTATATTTAGTTAAACTCTCATTTATAGAGAGTTTTCTTTGGTTAGTATTAGTTAGGTCTCTTTTATATTTAGTTAAACTCTCATTTTTAGAGAGTTTTCTTTGGTTAGTATTAGTTAGGTCTCTTTTATATTTAGTTAAACTCTCATTTATAGAGAGTTTTCTTTGGTTAGTATTAGTTAGGTCTCTTTTATATTTAGTTAAACTCTCATTTATAGAGAGTTTTCTTTGGTTAGTATTAGTTAGGTCTCTTTTATATTTAGTTAAACTCTCATTTTTAGAGAGTTTTCTTTGGTTAGTATTAGTTAGGTCTCTTTTATATTTAGTTAAACTCATTTTTAGAGAGTTTTCTTTGGTTAGTATTAGTTAGGTCTCTTTTATATTTAGTTAAACTCTCATTTTTAGAGAGTTTTCTTTGGTTAGTATTAGTTAGGTCTCTTTTATATTTAGTTAAACTCATTTTTAGAGAGTTTTCTTTGGTTAGTATTAGTTAGGTCTCTTTTATATTTAGTTAAACTCTCATTTTAGGAGAGTTTTCTTTTGGTTTTCATTATTTCATTTGTTTGAAAAGCACCCACTCGCTCTTTTCGTTGTCTTGGTCTTTTGCCTTTTGTAATTTAAAACAGTTTTGAATACTTTGATTTAAATCATTGTTACTTCCCCACCCCTAGCCAGCTGGGTCGTAACAAAAAGCGGGGGCTCGTCCGGGATATCTGTTAAAAGATTCCCGAAGGTCAGTTATAGTTTAAACCAGAGTGTTTACATGGTTTTGTCTTAGTAACTGTCTGTGTGGTGGTGATGTCGTTCGCTTTGCAGCAGTTTTTGGCCAGTCCTTCGTTGGACAAATTGGACGGCTGCCGCAAAGATGATCTGGCGCAAGTTGCGAATTATTTCAGTTTCTCGTTCCAGAAACAAATTCTGAAAAGGGAACTTAAAGCTCTTGTTCTAGATAAACTGGTAGAGCTGGAGATGATCGGGGTGCCGGCGGAAGATGCTCCTCCCGGTGCGCAAACTGTCTCAGTAGCAGAGACCGAAACGGCTGAGCGGCCGCAAACTGCGTCCACGCTGCCTCGGTATGAACCGCTGCCTGTTAGTACTGACTCCAGAGCGGAGGCGAAGCTTATCGTACGGCTTGCACGTCGCCAGATGGAAGCTCAGGAAAAGGCGCGGGAGAGGCAGCTGGGTCGTAACAAAAAGTGGTGTTTCGTCCGGGATATATGTTAAAAGATTCCCGGACAAGTTGGACAGCTGCCACAGAGATGATCTGGCTCAAATTGCGGGTGGGGTTAGAGATCCTCTTGGTGCTGGCTCAACCAGAGCCAGCGATGCTGGAGAGTGATCCTACCGGTGCTCCAACAGTCTCAGTAGCAGAGACTGGAACGGCTGAGCGGCCGCAAACTCCGTCCACGCTGCCTCGGTATGAACCACTGTCTGTTAGTACTGACTCCAGAGCGGAGGCGAAGCTAATCGTACAGCTTGCACGTCGCCAGATGGAAGCTCAGGAAAAGGCACAGGAGGGGCAGCTCCAGCTGGAGATAAAACAGCTGGAAATCGAGGCTGACAAAGCCGCGGCTCGAGGCTCACAGAGACACCCTCGCGCACCCTAGAGCATTCGCTTATGCCCCAGGTATCTCCTTCCTCTACCACTTCTCAAAAACCTTTTGACATTAGCAAACACATTGCTGTAATTACTGTGTTCCGAGAAACTGAAGTAGACTCGTACTTTGCTTTGTACTTTGCACTCCTACTTAGCGAACGCATCGCTACCGCATCGCGGTGGCCGCCAGAGGTGCGGTGTCTCCTGTGCAGTGTAAGGTGGGAAAGCTCAGGAAACTGTGGCTGCGCTCCCAGTGGAGGACAGCCCGCACTACGATTTAAGGTTAAAGCTGCTATTTTACGTGCTTATGAGCTGGTCCCTGCAGCACAGGCAGACATTTAGAAATGATAAAAAGCCCCTCATCAGACCTACAGTGAGAAATGTTTGTCTGAGCGCATGGTGGTACATTTGATTGAACAGGAAGTAGCCACTCTCACTTCCGCTGCTGTGCTTGTGGACGAATATGCGCTCACTCACAAGACTGTTTTCCAGTCAGTCTCTGTTGATCAGTCCCAGTATACTACAGCAGCACAGCAGCATTCACAAAGCACTTAGCTCAAGGAGGGAGGACAGAGAGTGCTTTTACTGTCACAAACCTGGACCTGTGTAATGTTTTCAACTTCTTTTTAGCATTAATAACCATACTCCGCTGTGACAATCATCACCATGCTCTTTAGTTACTTCACTCCTGCTCCTGCATCATCTTCTTGTCATCCTTTTCAATAAGGACTGATTGACCTTTTCGATCCATCGCTGAATAGGGGTCACGTTCAGATGGTGTTGAAAGTTTGTTTTTCTTCTGTTGCTGTAAGAGCACTTTGTCACCCTGCTTTCTTTTGCTCCTCTGACTCTCTCTGCATTTATACGTCCCTTCTCCTTCCTCACAGCATCAGCTGTGCGAACAGCAGCATCGTATCTTGTAGGCTGCAGCTGGGATTCTGACAGTTCAGGGAGTTTGGTTCTGATCTGGCGGTTGAATAGTAGCTCGGCCGGGCTGCGACCTGTGACACACTGCGGGGTGCTGCGGTAAGCCAGAAGAAAAACGTCCAGCTCAGTGCGCCAGTCCTTTCCTTCAGCATGAGCTGCACGTATGGCCTTACAAAGAGCTCTGTTCTGCCTTTCAACTTCGCCATTTGCCTGCGGCCAGTATGGCGTGACACGGCGATGTGTGCTCCCATGTTCCTGTAGATGTGTTTTGAATTCCTTTGACACAAATGGAGTACCATTGTCTGTCCCTATGCATTCTGGGAGCCCGTGTGTTGCAAATGAGTGTCTCAGACCATTTATTATGTTGACAGAGGTGGGTTTCTGAAGGATGTCAACACTCACCCACCTGGAGGACCTCCGTGTGCTAACGTCAGCGTCTGTCGTCGTGCGGCCTGAGGAATTACAATTCTGGAACCTCTCAGCACTATTTTCCCCACAGTGGAAAGCTCAGATTTGACTGTTTGATAAACAGGTTCACATTTACTCCAGTCACCTGTTTTGATACAGTCCCGTAGAGTAACTGGAGTGAAGTCTGCTGCTGACAATTCCTCCATTTGTCGTGGTGTGAAGACATGCGGCACTGCATGTTAAGCCACCCAGTAAACGTGGTCCTCCATTGTACCTTTCTGTACTGGCTGGTTGACTGTCAGGCGTGACAGCCAATCAGCTGCATTCTGTGGGTCTGGTTTATACACGACCTTGAAGCGATGGGGCTGCAGCCGCAAAGCCCATCTTTCAATCCTGGCTGCTGGTTTGGACTTTGGTGAATAGATCGTTTCTAGAGGTTTCTGGTCAGTGAGCAGCACAAAGTCCTTTCTGTAGAGAAATACATGAAATTTCTCACATGCCCACACAATAGCGAGTGCGTCTCTTTCAGTTTGGGAATAGCGACGCTGTACATCAGACAAGGCATGGCCAGCATAGCAGACAGGTTTGTGTGTTCATCACTTTGTTTCTGGCTCAGTGTCACTCCTAATCCCACTGGACTAGCATCCACAGCCACATGTGTCTCTGCATCTGTTTGAAGTATGCCATTACATGTGAACTGGCCAGCTGTCTCTTTAACTCCACAAATGCTGTTTCCTGCTCTGATCCCCAAGTCCATTTACAGGATTGCCTTGTGAGCCTCCTCAGTGGTTCGGATGTTGTGGCTAGATTAGGGATGAACCTGCCACAATAGTTCACAAGGCCCAAAAAACTCCTCTCCTCAGCAGCATTAGTCGGTGGACGTGTATTTTCCACTGCCTCGATCTTAGACTGAGCTGCTCCTATTCCGTTCTTGGACAGCACGTGTCCATAAACTCCAGCTGTGACATTGTGAATGGACACTTTTTGCTGTTGACTGTCAGATGCCTCTCTTGCAATGGTTGCATGACTTGGTGCAGCCTCTCATCATGTTGCTGTATGGTTTCTCCTGATACGATGATGTCATCTGATATGTTGTGCACTCCAGGGATGCCTTGCAGTACTTGTCCAATGATGTGTTGATATATCTCAGGCGCAGATGAGATACCAAACATCAGTCTCTTATAACACCACAGGCCTGTGTGTGTTACACAAGTGGTGAGTGATCTGGACTCTGGCTCCAGCTCTATTTGATGGTACCCCCATTTCAGATCGAGTTTGGAGAATACTGTGGCTCCTGTCATGTCCTCCAGTATTTCGTCGATGACGGGGATTGGGTGCCTTTCTGGCACTATGGCCTCATTTGCCCTGTGCATGTCCACACACAGTCTAGGCTCTTTCTTACCATGCACAACAACAAGAGGTGATACCCATGGTGTCGGTCCATTTACTCTCTCAATGACATCATCTTCCTCGAGTTGTTTCAGTTTCACCTCCACTTGTTTCCTCACACTGAAAGCTATCCTGCGAACAGGTTGTGCAACTGGCTGTACGCTGTCGTCCACATGCAGCTTCAGCTGAAAGTCTTTCAGTTTTCTAAGCCCTGAAAACAGTCTTTGTATTTGTCCTCTGTGTCAGCTGTGGAAGCTGTCGTATCTTGTGGCTGGATTGTATTCACATGTTCAATAGGTCGAAGTCCCAGTTTCACAGCAGTGTGTCTGCCTAACACACAAATTTGCCTCTTCAATCACTTGGACTGTTGCTGTGATTGTTTCTGATGTCTCATTAGCTTTGAATTCAGCTGTGAAAACACCTTTTACATGTAGTGGTGTTGTAGAGCCAAATGGATGGACTCTCTTCTCTGGACACTGCAGCTTGATGTAAGTCTTTGACTTCAACTGCTCAAACTTGGATTCTGTCACAATATTACATGAGGAAGAAGAAGAAAGAAGAAGAAGAAGAAACGTACTTTATTAATCACATCACACAGGTGTTAGTTGCTTTTCCGTGAAATTAGTTTTTTCCGCATTTGACCCATCCTCGATCTGTCGAGGATCGACAGATCGGGGACCAGCACTTCTCCGTCACCATCGGTCAGGTGGTGATCTTCTTGCATGTTTTTAGTGGAGGTTATTACGGAGGAAACCCCGGGTGAACACGGGGAGAACATGCAAACTCCACACAGAAAGGCCCCTTTTTCCTCGAGCAGCAGGCACCAAGGCATGGTGGAGGACACGCCACAGCGGGATTCAAACCGGGGACCCTCTAGCTGTGAGGCGACAGTGTTACCACTTGTGCCACCGTTCTACCCGAAGCCCCCGAATCTATCAACATGTCAACTGGTTGGTCATTTATTAATATGGACAGTGTCCCCTCGGCAGCACAGTCATTCACTGTGAACACATGCTCATCTTCTCTGTCACTGGTCCTTGGTGTGTTACTGTGGTTGGGACTCTGCATCCTCTTTGTCTTACACATCTTTGCGAAATGTCCTTCTTTTCCACAGTTATTACACTTTTTGTTCTTCGTCACTGTGCACATGTGTCCGCCACATCTGTAACACTTGATGCTGTGCTCATCACGTGCTGACTGACTTTGGTGTTTAGTGAATCTGGATCTTACAGATTTATCTCCACTTTTGTCACATTTCTTTCCTACAGCATTAATTGTCAATTTTTCCATCCTTTCAGCCTGATAATCTGCTGTTTCCATCACTCTTGCACTTTCTTGGAGCACTGGGAGTGTCAAATCTTTTTCTGGCAGCAACCATCTGCACAGTGCGTTTGATGAGCATTTATCAATCACTTGATCACATATGAAATCCTCTCTGTTGTCCCCAAACTCACATGTAGCTGCACAGAATTGTCTGTGGACTCTCCTTGTGCTTGTTCTGCTTGTCTAAACACATGTCTTTCATAGGGGATGTTTTTCTGCGGTGTAAAATGGGCATTCAGCTTATTTACTGCACCGTCGTATCCACCGTTGTTTGCATCATCCAGAGTGAAGAAGATGTCTTGGACTTCAGCTCCTGCTAAATGTAGCAGCAAAGCTCTTTTCCGTGCATCGTCGCGGATTCCCGATGCCACTAAATAGAGTTTAAAACTATTAAGCCATCTTTCCCAGCGGACGCCGACATTAGCTGGGTCGCTCAACACATCGAAGGGAGTTACTGTCGGTAGCACCATGGTCACTCTGTTCACTTCTCTTCCTCCTCTTCATCAGCTTCAAGTGTAGTTTTAACTGGTTCTGCTTTTTCTGCGTGCCATTTTAGATTCTCGTCGTCGTTTGTAATGTTTTCAACTTCTTTTTAACATTGATAACCATACTCCGCTCGGACAGTCATCACCATGCTCTTTATTTACTTCGCTCCCGCTCCCATACAGGTCACGTACTCTCTGACCTCATTACGCACACACAACGTGTGTTGCCAGATACTACAACATGTTATCGCCAACTGCTTATGCCACATTTCCACTAGCGCGGCTTGACTCGACTCGACGTCCAACACCGGAAAAACAATCCCGCCCCCACCATTGTAACGGCGGGCAACAGCAACCGCTGACTTTATTCTTTATTCTCACTCGAGGGAAATGGCTGCCCGAAGCCTTTTCTGGGTTTCTTCTCTTGCTTTGTGTGTGACAAAAAGCCACAAACCGAGCAGCAAATACAACATCGCCACGATGTCCTCCATTGTTTGTCGGCTCTGTTTGCGTCACATACAAATTGACGTCATGGCAGTTTCACGCAGCCGTGGTATGACGACCCCGCCTACATTGAGGAGGTACTATGAAGTACTCAATTTAATGGAAACTCAACCAAACCAAGTAGAGTAGAGTAGAACCGAGTCGAGTAGAGCTGGAACTGTGTAATGGAAATGCACCATTAGTGTCACGACCCCGCCCCTTTACGTTGTTAGACTGCCTGCTGTCTTTTTCTCTTTTTCTGCTGCAGGTGCCCGGTAGGCGGGGTCATCATGAATGTCAATGGGAGCACCTGGGCCCGGTGTTCCCACTACTTAAGCCCACGCCTGACTGACTCCGGTGGGAGAGAGGAGAGAGAAGGAGGCTTAGCAGAGCTCACAGGTAGGTTTCCAAGTCTGTTTGGGGACACCTTCTCAAACTCATCTCATAGAGCATGATATAGACGTGGGGGAGGCAAAGCCGATTAAGCAGCGTGTCTGCTGAAAAGCTCAGGCAGTTAGATGCAGAGATAAAGTATATGCTTGAAAATAACATTGCTGAGCCGTCATCCTCTAGCTGGGCGTCCCCGTGCCTGCTTGTTCCCAAATCTGATAATTTTCCAGCCTTTGATGAACATGGCTGTCGGTGATTTGGAAGGTTGTGCTGTCTACTTGGATGACCTGGTTGTTTACAGTGATAGCTGGGACAGCCATGTTTTGCGCATCCAGTCACTGTGTGAACGCTTGGCTGCTGCACAGCTGACAATTAACCTTTCAAAGTGTGACTTCGCTCGTGCCACTGTAACGTACCTGGGTCATGTTGTGGGTCAGGGCCAAGTGAGGCAATAGAGCAGTTCCCCGTGCCTGTAACCAAAAAGGAGTTGATGCGTTTTCTGGGGATGGTTGGATATTATCGTAGCTTCTGCCAGAACTTTTCCTCAGTGGTTGCTCCCCTTACCGATTTGTTAAAGGTCAATGCTAAATATGTGTGGTCTCCCTCGTGTCAGCAGGCTTTTCAGAGCATCAAGGCTCTCCTGTGTACCGCCCCTGTGCTGACTGCTCCTGTCAGATGACCAGGGGGTGGATAGACCCGTAAGCTTCTTTTCCAAGAAGTTTAACAAACATCAACTTAACTACTCTGTAATTGAAAAAGAGACCTCGGCTTTACTTTGGGCTTTGCAGCATTATGATGTGTATGTGGGTTCTGGACTGCCAGTGGTTGTTTTTACAGACCACAACCCACTGACATTTTTGAACTCTTTAAAATGTCCTAATCAACGGTTAATTAGGTGGTCCCTGATGTTACAGTCTTATTCATTGGACATACGCCACATCAAGGGGTCAGAGAACGTGGTGGTGGACGCGCTGTCACGTGCTCCTGTGGCTTAAAATCTTGGTCCTTCTTACCTTGTGCAGTGTACAGACAGGATCCTGCTGCTGGGGGGGGGGTCTCTGTGCTTGGTTGTCTTGCAGGTTACACAGCGGCTGAATCTGGATTGTGGATTGCAGCTGCGTCTCCTGCCTTGGCCCTGCCTGACATCCACTGCTACTGCTACTGCTGTTATTACATCCACTGTCACTGTCACTGTGATTGTCTGTCTGTCTGTCTGTCTGTCTGTCTGTCTGTCTGTCTGTCTGTCTGTCTCTGTCTCACTCTCCCTCTCTTGCTCTTCCTCTCTCACCCAACCGGTCGAGGCAGATGGCCGCCCACCCAGAGTCTGGTTCTGCTCGAGGTTTCTGCCTGTTAAAAGGAAGTTTTTCCTCGCCACTGTCGCCAAGTGCTTGCTCATGGGGGAATTGTTGGTTTTCTGTAGATAAAAGAGCTTGGTCTGTACCAGCTCTATATGGAAAGTGTCCTGAGACAACTTCTGTTGTGATTTGGCGCTATACAAATAAAATTGAATTGAGAAATTTAACATCTGCGTCTTCGCATCGTGCACCGCAGCCGAAAGGCATTGGTTTAATCAGGGCAGAAGACGGTGTTAACGCTGTCACTTTTGACCGCGAGGCACCAGATGAATGCTTCAAACCATTAATTTTTGAAGGCCTGGTAAAGGGGCAGTTTCACAGGGTTGGTGGTTCGAGGGGCCCTTGAACGTTTCTACTCACCTGGACATAAAAAAAACCTGACTGGAGGTAAGAAAGTTGGTGCATCACTACAACCAAGAAGTGGCAAAGTGCAATGGAGATGGACTTCGTGAATAAATCATGACATGGATGAAGAGACGAAAAATGTCAGAAGAGGAAAACCTCAGGGGCCTCATTTAAAAAACATTGTGTAGAATCCATACTAAAAGTGTGCGTACGCCCAAAAGCTGAAAATGGTGTGCACCAAAAAATATTCAGATTTATAAAACCGTGCATACTCACACCTGCACACAAGATTGCACAGGTGGATTCACCTCACATCCCGCCCCCGACACACGCACATTTCACCATGAATGGTCAATGCAAAGTACCTCACGAATGTCTTTGCATATAAATATGCCTGCTGATCAATGGCATTTTACGTTCATCATGGCAGAGAAAAGAAAAAGAAATTTTACGGAGACTGAAATAGAGGAGCTTGTGGGTGAGGTGGAGGCCAGAAAGGATATTTTGTTTGGTGGTCACAGTGCCACAAGGTAAGGTATAACAGAAGAGTAATTATAAATCAGGCTTTAATGGGTAGAATCTATGGTGGTCTAATGGTGTTTATATACTTACCCAGGAGCCAGCTCTAAAGACAATTCAGATATTTATTGATGGTCGGCTGCACAGAAAACAGAACTCTTGACCAAAATGCAAAGAAAATGAGATGTTGTTAGCGTGTGATGACCGATCAAGCATGTTTATTGTTGTAGTTTCTCTACAGTCTCCAAACTGATGAGGAACTTTGACAAAAGGAGATCAGTTGTTGACTACACTACACTTTAAAATTCACCTGTGAACAGCTCTTTTTGTTTGTCCTTTAAAAGGCTGGTCCACAGATTGATCTTTCTGAGGATATTCAGGGTTTTACAGGTTTAACCTCTGGAGCTTAAATGACACTTTTTCCACTTTTTCTTCCTTTGTAGAAGGCAGACAGCAAACAGGAGGAAGGAGACATTAAAAGGGAGCATTCTTTTATGCAAAAGCTCTGCCCTCATACTTCATTTAAGTGGAGTCTTGCTGATCTACAGCCAGGTTCATGCTAAAAGGTTCACACTAACAGTTTTAGAGATGTGACATTCTGCAACATTTTCACATCATTTTCACCCCAGACCTTCAGATGAAAGACTGTTTAACGATGTGAGCAGCACCCTGTCTTGTTCTCTGTAATTTAACGTCCTCCACTATTAGAGGCTGTTATCTTGTCATGCTGCATCTTTCTATTTACTGTATTTAGCACATAGAAAGTGTGAGCTGAATGTGCAGCCTTGATGTCACCAGTTCCTGTGGAGTCCAAAGAGGACACAAGGAGAGACCGAAAATCTGTTTGTGCCAAAAGCTCGACACCTCAGGCTTGAATAAATGATCATTTTACCAGCTGAACCAGATGAAAGCCATTTGCAGCTTTTTCATTCCACTCTTTCCTCTCGGGTTCATAACTTGGGAGCCACTTAATGTCTATAAATGAGAATCATATAATTAAAATCAGCAAGACTTGGTCTTTCAGAACAAGCTGGCGGCTTCGTTCTGCGACACTGATATAAAACTTTACAGTGCTGTTCAAACCCTGCACTTGGTATTAGCCTATAATATCTATATTTATTAGCACTGGAGAGAAAATTAGATTTTTACTGTTAATAGTCTGGACCAGTATCACCCATTCAGAGGTGCAAATGATGCAGCTACAAAACTCTGCAAATACTTGACAGTCATCCAAATCTGTTCTTTCTCCCCTCATATTTTTTATGATGTCCATCTTTGAAAGACATATTTTTGCATGCAAGTTTCAATATCAATCAGCTGAACCATCACAGGGCAATGAAATCTCAAAGTGTGATTATGAGCTTTCTCTGCATGTCAACAGTTCTTAATTTTGAGTGATGATGCAAAGCAAAGACACAGTCAGTCTGTACGAAGAGCGCGTGGTATTGACACACAGACGTGATGTATTGAGGAGGAAACGAAGACAAAATGTCCCGGTGGGTCTGCTCCCATCATGCTTTTATTCGAGCGGGTGAGTGGAGGACAAAGGCAGAGCGAGATGGAAGCGTGAACTAACGATAGCGAGGGAGAATCAGTGGTTCAGAGCTGCTGAGAGTTCAGATCCACTCAGTTACGCTGAGTGACAGAGTGACATTTAAACTGAGTGAGAGCGACTGAGTGTGAATTGCTGTGGAGAGATCTCATGCAGCGGTGAGAGGCAGCGGGATGGAAAGAGATGAGCAGTGACGGAGAGTGTGTGTGTGTGTGTGTGTGTGTGTGTGTGTGTGTGTGTGTGTGTGTGTGTGTGTGTGTGTGTGTGTGTGTGTGTGTGTGTGTGTGTGTGTGTGTGTGGTAAAGCCTCATTGAGATTAAAAATCTCTTTTCCAAGAGTGACCTGGCCAAGAAGGCAGCCCAACAACATTATCACAAAAAAAACAAATACAACAATACGAACAGACATAAGGGTACAGGTCAATAACGATAATCAAATAATAATGATAATAACAGCAATGAGAGGGGGTAAATAAAATAGAAGCAGAAGAGTTCAAAAACAGTTGCATTGATCAAAGGAGTTTTCCTCTCGATCCCTCATTATGGCCTTGAATCCCCTCAGAGAGATCAGGGTGTGTGTTTTCTGTCTGTCTGCTAGAAACGCTGTTTGGAGGTATGGACGAGGGACACGCTGCATGTCTTCAGCTCGGTCTCTGACCTCCAGACTGAGGCGCTGCTTTGGGCTCTAAACTGAATGAATTCCTCTTAGATAGAGGAGTTAGAGCTCAGCCGCTTATTGAGCCTTGAGATGTTTCGTGAATTCAGCCAGCAGTAGATCTGAGGGGGGTGCCATGTCCTTGTTAACCTTCATCCCCCCTTCTCCATCCTCTCATGGCAGAGAGAGTGCACGGCCAGAGGGCCTGTTAAGTTCAATATGTTAGTCTGGTCTGTCTGTCTCATTGATCCTTCATGTGACTGAGGTCTGTTAGAATCTAAGGCCTGGACCGCTGCGTGCTGATAAATCCATGGAGCTGTCCGTGGTGCTGAACGGGCAGACAGATGAGTGCTCATGTGCATGCTTCCTGGGGCTTTGCAATGATTCGTGTGCAGGTGTCTTGGCAGCTGCTGCTTCTTTGTGTGGACAGTATAAAAGACAGAACACAGACCGCTGTCGGTCAGAATCCTTCGGGTTTGTACCTTGTGCATATCTGAATTATTCTCCTTGTTGCCGGCAATAAGGTATTTTGCTCTTCAGACTTCTGACTTCTGGAGATTTTTTGAACACCATCAAGGGGATTTTCCCTGAGCAATTGGACACAGCTGAATTTTGATTTTCGGTCTTTGTGGTTTTAAAACTTTGGCTTTAACAATTTACGACAGCTGCTCTCTGAATGACGCAAAGTAACTACTAACATTTACTGATTTTGAAGTTGAACTTTGAGTTTTTCCATTTCTGCTTCATTATATCGTCTTTTTTACTCCACTACGCGTATTTGACGGGTCATGGTGCAGGTTAAGATTTTATATACAACACGTATTACTGTGGTCAGGACATAGCAGGACACTTGGCACTCATGTTGAAATTTGGGCATCGGTTGGTCAGATTCTGTAGGATGCAGCTCAGGTTTTGGTAAAGGACAAAAACAACTTGGTTAGGTTTAGAGAAAAATCCTGGTTTTGGTAAAAATTCAGTATTCCTGAAATGCATTTAAGAGCAGTTAAAAAAAAACTGTTGTTCTTCTTCTGCGTGCTTATTTCTCGTACATTCACTCCTCTGATACGTGCTCACTCATAACTTCCTTGGCTGTGTCTGTCATGAAGACGTCAGCTGCTGTGGTCAGCTGGTCACATCTGTCCAATAGCACAGCGACACACCTTCTCTGTGAGCCTATCGTCTCGCTGCCGTCTTTTTAAATATGGTTCTCTCTCTCTGCCTCATGCTGATGTGATGTCCACCCCTCCACCTCCATATCACCGCCGGTCTTTGCAGATCTTCATCATTTCATCATCCTCAGTCTCAGCAGAGTCGTCAGCCACCGCCGCCGGTGTCTGGACTGCGTGGAGGGTTTATCTGGCCGCAGGGCGACGCCCCTCCATTACAAAATCTCCCTGCAGAGTCTGAAGACTTTCAACAAGACTTCATCATCACATATCATCTGTTGTAATAAACATTTATCTTCACTGACGTGTCTCTCCTGACTGAGATACAGGAGAACACTGCTCTGCATAACACGCTTTTGCTGACATTTATGTGTATTTTAACATCTGTGCATTCATTTAAATCACATTTTGAATGCAGGACTTTTTCCATCCAATGTTAAAGAATGTGAGTAACAGGCCTATTTTAGGACAAGTCTCAATCATAACATATGTGGGTGTCATCAGAGACAGAGAGAGGAAGGAGATGACAGCAGAGTGAAATGTCTCTGCTGGTGGGTGGTGTACATTTGTGTTACTTTGGGAGGAGCAGAGGCAAATGAGGGACTCCAGGGGAACAACACAAATGCAATTATGATGATAACCGTAATTCATTCATTTCCTGGAAGAACGTGCCCTGTTAAGCTTCCAAGAACGTCATTTCCCTCCGTGTGCTTATTTACAGCATCAGTTTGACAGATGAGACTGTTGTCCCAGCGCTCACTGCACCAACAGCTTAAACTCTGGTGCTACCATGATAAAACATCTGTCCTTTTCAGACACTTTCACTCAATCATGAACTAAATTATAAAGCCTTATTTTCAAAACATTGTTATGGAAAAACGTGAACAGAAATGAATGTGTACATTTAACCCCGTTGCTTGATATTCACAGAGTGACAGCCGCAGCATTTCTTAATATATATGATAAAGCAAATATAAAAAGGAGGATATCACTAACAGCTCTCTAAAATAAGATCCCAGTTTCCAGTTTGTCAGTGCCATTTTAAGATGAACCTAATTAACAGTCTCAGAAGAGACAGGGTTATCAGCCATGGGTATTATTTACCTAACAGGAATGAACTTGAATAACTGGCGTGATTTGCGTGAGACCAGCTGAAACTCTCACAGATGCATCCTCGTTGTTTACTTTGCTGACTCAGCTGTTACCTTCCACTTCGTAATCCACGACCCTCGTTCACATGGTAGCTCAGTCGGGTCCAGTTTGTGACCTGATCTGCTGGATAAAGTCTTCAGCCTCCTCGGTTGTTCAAAATGTGAGACCGTTCCTGGTGTGTCACGATCAGCCGGGCTGGAGGATTGATGCCGTACCGGAGTCCCATTGACCGGAGTTGCCGCCTCGCCTCGTCGAAGTCCTTCTTGTGAACGCCTGCTGTCATGTCCTGGTACCACCTCAGCGGCTGCTTCTTGTAGAGTACTTGGCGGCTCTCACATCCATTTCTTTATCTTTATAGTTCAGAAACTTCATTATGAGCGTTGTGGGTGAAGATGTGTCATGTATTCTTGGTCCGATTCTGTGCGCCCTCTCCAAGGTTAGATTTGTGCGCGGCGGTGCCAGCTCCAGCGCGTCCGGCAAGCAGCTCTCCAGAAAGGCGCAGGCGTCCGCGCCCTCCGCTCCCTCCTGTGGACTGACAAGCCTCAAATTAGAGCGCCTTGATCTTGTCTCCAGATGCAGAATTTTTTCCTCCAGGTCTTTATTATTATTTTCTAGGACTTGTACTTTGGTTTGAAGCAAGGTGACACTGTCGTTTCCGCCTCCGTAACGCGCTCTGCACAGGCCGTCATGTCTTGCCTCACGTTTTCAGTAGCAGTCAAAACACCGTCAAACCTGATGGAAAATTAGGTTTTCATGTTGTTAATAGCTTCCACAATGGTAGCCGACGTAGGGTCCGACTGCTCCGCGGTTGTGGCGTTATTTGTATCCGACATCGTATAACATATAATGTTAGAACATATAATGACTCATTACTGCTTCACCTCGTTTGCTTTGCATCCACAGTTTCTAGTTCATGTCAAATGAAGGGGCCTCAAAGAAAGCAGCTCCACAGAAACTCTCCAGAGACATTTCCACTCTTAACTTCTCACATGGCTCCATTTAAATGTGAAAAATAATCAATATTCAACAAAACAAAGCACAAGAGGAGAGAAAGGTCCAGAAAATGAAAACAGATTCGCAGAGCAGAACTTTATCTTGTGGCCCTTTACAGAGGGGACCTGGCTCCTGTGTTTGGCTTCAACATGCATGAGCCGTGATGGCAAAGTGAGAAAGGTGCATGCAGCAGCATTAAGCTGTGCCAGCCTGCTGTGCTGAGGAGGAGGCTGAACCTGAAGGTGAGGCTTTGGTGGTCCGCTCATGGCCTCTGGGTGGAGTTTCCTTCGCAGGGCGTCCAGACTCAGCCTGGAGGACGAGGTGAGGAGCTCGATGTAGAAGTGGTGCTCCTGTGTGCTGCGAGAGGCCAGCTGAGGTGATTCAGTCTCATCAAGGTGCCTCTTGGATGCTTCCACGTGGAGGCTTTTTGGGCACATCCAGGGAGGAGACCCTGAGGCAGACTGGGAGGCGTCACACATTTCATGTGCCCTGGGAAGGAAGTCATTGGTTTGCATCTTTTTATGGGATTTGTTGGCATAAAACATCTGGAATAAGTCCGACGTTGCCCTGAAAGTGTTACCAGTAACTAGCTGTTTCATGTGAACTTTGAATATCCCATTGACTGAGCAGCACTGCTTTTCATGCATTCATTGCATGTATGATTTACTTTTCTCTGTCTGCATAAGTTAGAAAAGTCTCGCCTTCATGACAAAGCAGTTTCCAGGATTTTTACACACACACACACACACACACACACACACACACACACACACACACACACACACACACACACACACACACACACACGTTGTAATGTCCCCAGTACCTAACCTTACCTAACCCGTAAACCTGCCCTCAGTCTGCACCCTATGATGATATTGATTATTTGAACAAACGTGACAAAATCACTCTATTATTAACTATACGACAACTTTTCTGTTTCCCTCCTCTGTGTACAGTTTCCAGAGCTATTTTTTTTTATTCTTACACTTATTCAAACATTGTAATTGTTATTGTCTCTTGTGACCATCAGTGATTTTTATTGTTGTTCTGTCTTTTTAAAATAAAACTGCTTGGTTGATTCATTTCTAAATTTATGATCTCCTCAGTGGATGAAAGGCGACAGCTGATTTTCTGGGTGTGTGTCGTTCTGTCTGGTGTTTGTCTGACACCTGGTGGTCATCTTACAAACAGCAACATCATCCACATACAAGTTGGTTTTCACCAGTTCACATGACAAACTCTGTATGAAAAACATGAATCAGTTCAGCTTCTGCTCCCTGCGTCAGAGAGGAAACTCTAACCCACAATAACAGACGTCTGTTTGTGGAGAACTTTTACTGGTTACAGTCTTGATTTTATGTCTGAAATTGGCTCTAACAGACCTTTTAATGTGAATCTAAATAAGACAGCGAGAAACCTTTGTGTTCTGAGATCATGAGCGCCCTGAATAGATTTCTTTTACACAACTTCTTCAAATAATATTGGAAGATTTTTTGCGTCTTTCTGAAATTCTGCATGTTTTGAGACGTCATTTCATTTGTGGATTAACAGTTATTTGATGTGATATATGCAAGAAAGTAAAGTGCAAAGAAATGAATAACAACCAATGCAAAAGCACTTTGTGGCCAAACTGGACACTGCTCTCAGGTTATTTCCTTGCATTTGACAGGTAATTTACTGCACAGCGTTTCCACTCTGACAGGGATGTCATGGAGACGGAGAGAACCTGCAGGCCGGAACGCCGGCTGTCACGACACAACGTTCAACTCAAAATAAGTGAAGATGCAGCAGTTTGCACTCTTGCCTTCACTTTGTATTTGAATGGTTTTATGAAGGAGGTGAGCTCACTTTGGCTTCAGCTGGACCTTTGAACGGCGAAGCAGCAGAGCATCAGGTGAGCGGCCGAGTGCTGTGCAGGTTAGTACAGTTATATGTCGATTCTTTCTGAATATTATTTGTCAAATTACAGATGAGCTTTCACTCATATATTCTCTCTACTGGAGAGCAATTCTGCTTGAACACATGAAATGGATTTTAAAGCACATATTAAAATCACTTAAGCTAAAAATCAATCTTTCTGACAGGACATGTTGCTCAGAGATAAAAAAATTATCAAACAGAAAGTGTGATTGTGTGTTTTTTTATGGTCATTGAGTGAAAAACCTTTTCTTTCCTGCAGATTGACTATCAAACATCAAAATGCATCATGTGACTGTCAGCTTGCTCCTCCACCTCCTCCTCCTCCATCCTCTGGCCTCAGTTCACCTGGAGGAGGCGGATGAGGCGCCACTGGAGGTCATTGTTGACAGCTCCTCCTGCAGCGCCACCTGTGGGCTGGGCGTGAAAACTCAAACGTTGTGTTTGCTGAAAGACGGCAAGACAGCAATGGAAGAAGACGTGAGAAGCAAAGAGGGAGCAGAGGTAACACAGAGACGTCTTAAACATGGGACGCTGTGACTGAGAGAGACGGGGAATAAATGATCACTGTCTTCTGCACGTGTCCAAGGTGTCAAAGGAGTGTCGAGTCCGTAAGGTGAAGTGTGTGGAGTCGTGGCAGTGTGGCCTCAGGACGATGACTGTGACTTCAGGACAGACAGTGGACATCGACTGCCTGGGAGAAGTCATGGAGGCGATGGGGAGGTTCTCATGGAGGTGAGGCTGGAGGCGAGGAGGCTGAGGATTCAGGAGTCATTCAGGTCCTTCTTAAGTTGACTCAGACATAGTGGAGTCTAATGTCTGCTGTTTGGATGTATGTTCAGCCTGGTTTCCTCTGCTCAGGGCTGAATGAACCCAAACTCAGGATGCTTTTAAGTTGAATACATTCAAATGTATTTAATAATGTGCAGTAAATTATATATTATAGTGACGGAAAATTTGCTAAAGTTAAGACGACTACATTTTGAGACGTTATGAAATCTCACAGTAAAAGTAAAATACAGGAGACACTTCATGAAGCAGCTTAGCAGCTGAAAATCTTGTTCTTGCTGAGCTGCAGCAGCTTCTCACCTGGTTGCAGTGGTTGTGATGTCACTGGTGGGTTGTGCTGTGGCTGTGGGCAGAGGTGAAACTTGTACCACAGTGGGCAGTGAAACAGCTTTTCAGCCAGGCGTGAAATGAGGGACTTAAACATTTGTAGTCTATGCGAACCAATTCATCAAATGAGCACAACGTAAATGCCAGTAAAATGCACATTACACACAAACTGATGACGCAGCGTTGCATTAAACAACAGCAACGACTGCGTCTCAAACAGGTGATTTCCTCCTCAGGTAGAACACGTGGCTGCAGCAGAGGCCAGCGCTCACTGTGCTGTTTTCTGTTACCTCTCAGGGTGTCTTGGCGTTACGCCCGAGGAATAATCACCTCTGACGACTCCCTGTTCTCCCGCTGGGACGCTCCTCTGCTGGACCGAGTGGTTCTGGACCCCGTCAGGGAGGAGGACGCAGGTAAGCTCCTCTGTTCAGCTGCTGAATGTCAACACCTCATTCAAAAAAAGATTTCCTGAACTGATGGTGTCATTTTCAGGCACTTATCGCTGTGACGTGCACGATGCCACCTTCCGCAGGGTGAAGAGGGTTTACTGGGGGGTCCGGGTTTTGCCCGTCGGGGTTCTCAATCTGGACTACCAAAGCTCTCTGGCCCAGTGGGACTCTACTGCAAACCAGCAGAACCAGACCATGTCAGACCAGCACGCCCACTGGGCACTTCTTCTTAACACAGTACGGTTTGCTTCAGGAAGCGGTGGTTTGTGGACGCTCCTCACTGTTTTCTTCTCTTGTGCAGAAACCAGATTAAACACAAAAATGACCAAATGTTAATGACAGAACGATGAACGTCCTCATCAGCAGCGTTCCTTCACAGGTGCTGATCAGCTTCAGCCTCGCAGGCGTCGCTGCCGGACTCATCCTGTTGGGCCTCTGCTGCATCGTGATGAGGAGAAAGCTCAGGCTTTTTTAAACCGTTGATTTCTGAAGTTTTGCTTGTCCAACTCTGACAAATTCACAAATTAAAACATCTGGACTGACAGATATCACCTCTCCATAACATTCAGAGGGTACACAGTTTCAACTATGCAAGGAAAGCAATTAAATAAATCAATGAATAAACATACATACACAAAAAATGCTAAACAATCATAATAACAATCACAACTGGCTCCTTTAGTCTCGCTTTCACTGTGTAATTCCATCAACCACTGGGTCTTCAGCAGCTGCACCACCTGTAATACCACTTGGAAACACCAGAGGGGGAAGTTGTCTGTTTCCACTTCCTGCAGGATTCCCCTTCATCCAATCACATGTTCACAAAGTGAAGGTCTCTCCATGCAGTTATACAGCTCGCCCCCTTCCTGCTGAAGCAGAACTCCGACCTTGTTTCAGCATTATTTTTACCATATTGTGCGTGTTTATC
Organism: Chaetodon trifascialis; assembly: GCF_039877785.1. Classification (NCBI taxonomy): domain Eukaryota; kingdom Metazoa; phylum Chordata; class Actinopteri; order Chaetodontiformes; family Chaetodontidae; genus Chaetodon; species Chaetodon trifascialis. Next base: position 2,216,320 of record NC_092063.1, on the reverse strand, counting down.
TTTACAGTTGAGTTGTTTTATTTACCATTCATTCAATATTTACATTATCATTAGTATTATGGTTATGTTATCTTTACAGTAGTTTGTCACTTTTTTTCTGCTCGCTGGCTTCAGGGGAAGGTGAGGCTGGAAGTATGATGATAGTTTCAAAATATAAAACTTGCATTGACTCCCTGTGGACATTCATTTAGGAGGCATTTACCTGTGTCAGGTGAGAAACATGACCTTTTGGTGACATCTGTTCGATAGACGTGTGAAGCTGCAGGTCTCAGCCGAACCAAGCGAACGCACAGGAAGTGTCTCCTCTTCCTCTAAAGACTCGTGCAGTTGAGTTATGAACTTTGACTCTTACTTCACTCTGACTGAATGGAACAAGACTGACACAAAACGTGTGACAACACCCGCCCACTGCTGAGCACACCTGTGGTGCAATTTCCCACCGATCAGCTGTATGAAGAACAAGCTGTCCTGTATGCACCTGCACCCAGAATCACTCGTCCAGTGCCCCCCCAACCCTCTGAGCTCAGAAACACACACACACGCACACACACACACACACACGCACGCACGCACGCACGCACACACACACGTCTACTTCATTTAATGCTGCATTGAAGTGCAGTATTTCTGTTTCATGCAACTTCATACTTGTGTATTTATATTTGTCCGACAGCTTCAGTGACTGTTCAGACTGCAACTTTCATCGCCTTCCTTTCCTGAGAAAACCACGTATCTCCAGATGTCTACATGTTGAAAATAATAGTAAAACTCTCCCCCTCTTCAGCTAAATAAACTCTTTAAAAAGCCTCTTTTGGCCTCTTCTGGTTTCCTGAGCTCGTTAAAGTTTAGTCGTCACAGGACGGCGATGCTGCAAAGACGTGATGAGCTCATTGAATTAGATGCAGTGCTGTAGATTAAGGCCCTCTGAACATACACGTCCACCATAAATACTCAGCTTTTAACAACATGTGACCACATCACAGCTGCTAACAGACGTCACACACTGGACATGATGCTTCGTATTCATTTATTTATTTCTGTTTTTGAATCATTTCAAATGTGAGTAAATTGAGGTTTAACTTTAACCAACGCGATGAACCCTAATTTAACCAAATAACCTACTGTGCTGATAAGGCCTTAATGACGTATATGATAACTGGTTTAATAAATTTACCTTAGAATCAGACTCTAACTGTTGAGTCAGCAGATTGGTGTTTATGCCACAGAGGACAGAAATAACATCTTCCAGGTATTCCAGGCTTCTGTCTTATTGCTCTTCAGACCAGCAGCACTGCAGCTAAGTGACAGCAGAGCACAAAGGTGGATCCTCTTTGGCTCGTCTGCTGGCAGAGCTCGCTTTTAGCCGAGGCACAGCGTAAACGACGTCATCGCCCTTTCCACAGAGGGCGCTGTTGTGCGTCCGGCTGGAAAAGTTCAGCTCAGAGTAGGTGAGTTCACTCGGGTCGTCTTCAGCCTGGAAAAGAAGAGAAAGAGGGGTTAACGTCCTAACGTCCGTCAGACGCTGACATCCATGTTCGCTGGCTGTCTTCCTTTGCTGCAGTCAGCAGGTGTCAAACTGTCCAACAGCGCCGAATTCACCAACGTGTCTTTAACATCTTCAAGTCCAGTAACTTGTTTTGTTCAAAAACCTCCAGAAAGAACATCATTTTCCTCTGGTAAGCTTTTTTCTGAGCCCACAGATGAAGTTATTGGTTTCTCCTGCGTGTGCTTTGGTATATGGGAGAGTTTACCTCAGGAGATCTGATCCGTCTGTCCCCTCCGATGTCCTCGCACACTCTGTTGGTCTACAGGAGAAGACGGTTTGGTTTGTATTCACATCAGCTCGATGCTTAAATGTCCAAAATGTTCTGAAACTCACCTGTGAGACAGAAGCGTACTCTGGTTCCTCAGGAGGCTCTGAAGAACACAGCAGTCTACAATCAGCCTACAACCTCCTGATCTGAGCTTTGAGCGGCGTTTGGGTTTGAAACGTTAATTTCACGTGCACAGAAACGTCAAACGTTGAAAGTTTCCTGTCTCTCACCCTCGGGTTTAGCAGAAATCTTCCTGCAGTAGATCAGCACAGCCACTGCTAACAGGACGACCAGGACAGCCAGAGTCAGACCCACATAGAGCCAGACGTCTGCAGAAGTTCGAGTGGACAGTTTGACATCGGCCAGTTTACTGTGACACGTCCGGCTGGACTCTCAGCTAAAAGACACATTATATACCTGTGCGATCACACCTTGCCGTGTGCAGTTTGATGTTCTTTATCAGCATCGTACCCTGGCTATAGATGATACTCATTACTGCCCGGTGTCCAATAAAATCATAGAACAGGACACCTCAAACATACTTCAGGGCGGCTGTGGCTCCGGAGGACAGCAACCACAATCAGCTCTTCCTGTCCACATGTCCAAGTGTCCTTGGCTAAGGCGTTAAATGTAAGACGAGTCAAATATGCAGAATAATAAACTCTGATGTCTGCACAGTGAATATGACGCTACAGCCAGGAGCCAGTTAGCTTAGCTTAGCTTAGCTTAGCTTAGCATAGAGACTGGGAGCAATAGGAAAGGGATCGTCTGGCTTTGTCTCCCTGCTAACACGTTGTGTGGCCGGAGGACCAGTTACCTGAGCTTCCTGTCAGCCATAGACTGTCATCAGGGCGTGGACGTACCTGCAGCTGGCGTCATGTCAGGCTGCTGCTGGTCGGAGCTTAAAGTCTGCGTTGTTGCTGCTGTGGGGGCTGAAACGGTCGAAGCTGTGAACGACAGAAACACGAGAGACGAGATGCTCGTGTGTGTCCGAACCGTTAGCTTCTTCACTCTCGTTCCACTTTAAACTCACCATCTGTGACAACGAGCGTGAACTCCCGGAAGTGACGTGACAAACCTCTGAGCGCAGCACACCTGTACCGCCCCGAGTCGGACGTGTTCAGCTGTGTGATGCTCACGTACACAAATCCTCCTGAAGAAGATGCTTCTACGTATTCAATGCTGTATCTGCCTCTCTGAACTTTGACCCCGATCGTGTTAACAAGAACGTCCTTTGGTTCACATCTGTCCTTGCAGAAGTAGGTCACGGCTGCAGAGCCAGTGAAGGAGCATTCGACCACGACGCTTCCTCCAGTTTGTGCATAGAGGGTTTTTTCTCCTGAAGGATTTTCATCGTGCAGCGCCGCTGAAAAGACCAATGATCGACAGTTTATTTTGATCCTGGAGGAAGATTTTGACATTTCATCTCATTCTGTTTCTTTGATGCTTTAATGAAACAACCGGCTTTGAGTTTAAGTTGTAAAAAGAGGATTTAGCTGATAATTAATGAACAACTTTATGCAAAAGTTCTGCAGACGCTCAGGTGTTTTTGATAAACTCTACGTCTGACTCTCAGTCTTTAGCAGAGAGCGACTCAACTGATCTACAGTCAGCTCAAACTCTTAAACCTGTCACACAGATGTGTGTGTGTGTGTGTGTGTGTGTGTGTGTGTGTGTGTGTGTGTGTGTGTGTGTGAGCAGCCGTCAGCGCTCACAGCGATGATGTCACTGAACAGTAACTTTGCAGACGAGGTGGAGCACTTTCTTCCTGCCTTCTAGTAGAAACTCACCATCGATAACGATGATTTCCACCTGCTGCTTTGAGAGTCTGCCGTCGGAGCCACAGCTGTACAGTCCTGAATCAGACTTCCTCAGCTGTCTGACGGTCACAACAAGCCGTCCTCCTCCAGACGCTCTTCTGTATTCGATGCTGTATCTGTCTCTGTGAGCCGTGACACCCGTTGTTTCAATGAGAATGTCCTTTTCGTCACAGCTGTCCCTGCAGAAGAACGTCCCGCTTCCGGTGCGAGACAGGGAGCATTCGACTGTGACGTCTCCCCCTTCGCTCCCTGAATAGACGATGATCTGGGCGTTAACGAGACCCCGGCTTCCACCCTGCAAAGCTTCAAAAAGACCAGCAATGATTAGTTTGTCTGTCAGATGCTGCAGGCTGATCACGTCCCGCTTCACGTTAACGTGGACTTTGTAACGTCCTGAGAGGGAACAGAGTTCGTCCAAACGTCCAAACAGCCACAAACCACAAGAGACTTTCAACATTACCTCCTGTTGCACTCTGTCTTCCTGTTTTTAAGAGCTGCTGTCAGTCCACAGCCTTCACAGCGTTTCCCACATAATGCTGAGAAATCACTCATCAGCTGGTTTTGTTTTAGGAAAAATGATTTAGTGTCTTTTACATTCATCAAACGTTAGTGCAGCTTTCTTTGCTCTTCTGTGCTGCAAAGAGCTGAAAAGATGAAGCCACCAATCAATTGATAGCAATTATGTTGATAACGTTTTGTCTTTCAAACGAGGACGTCAAACTTCTGGTGGTTCCAGTTCCCCAAACATCAGGATTCAACTCTTTTCTTCATGTATAACAGTAAAGTGGGTAAACTGAACATTTGTGCGTTTTGAGCTGATACTGATTTTTATTAATTGGCAGATTAATCGATGATGAAAATAATCATTACTTTCAGCTGAAAGCAACCACGTAAAAAACAAACAACCTTTAAGCAAAGAAGAACTGAAATAAAAAACTCGTTTCTCGACAGCTGTGAAGTTTTAATTGGCTTCAGTTAGTTTGACTTCATAAAGTCGGTTTACGATCTCACTTCTGATGAACTTTATTTTGAAGGATCACTTTTTCTGAAGTGTGTCCTAAAGCAGAACCAGACTGTCTCACACGAACATCTTGTTCTGCTGCCCACAGTGAGCACAGAGAAATCCTCAGAGCGTCCCTCCACAGAGCAAACACCTGAAACTGAACTCTGGACGAGGCTCTTTGATCTGAACACCTCAGACTGCTGAATTTCCATTTTCACACTCAAAGACACGAAAATGAAGAAAACGAGTGAAGTGAATGCACTCACAGAGGAAGAGGAAGCAGACCAAGGTGTGCTGGACTTCCATGTTGAAGCTCTGATGGTTTATGCTGCCACTTCCTGCTTCACTGGTCAACTAGGAAACGGTAGAGTCCCTCCTCCAATCACAACGCAGCCACTGTTTCTGCACACCAACGCACGTATGACTGTTCACCGACACTGGCATTAAAAACAGAGGGAGAATGCACTGTCTCACACACACACACACACACACACACACACACACACACACACACACACACACACACACCAGGGGATTTTAATCATGCCTCTCTGCCAAAATTCATCTCCTCATCTCTCGCTCTCCTCTCCTCTGTGCATCATTTCTTCTCCGCATGACAAACCCTGAGTGGACAGTCAGACGTGTCCTCACTCACAGTCCAGGTCTTGGTATCTCGTCGGGCGTGTGACCAGGCCGTCCGACCTCACCTACGCCGCGAACTTCTCCAGCTTTGCTTTCCTGTAGCGTGTCACCTTCGTTCTCTGCGGCCAGCTGGTCTCCAGGTCTGAGTCAGAGAGGCGAGGCAGCGGTTTGTGGAGGTTTTCCAGCATCAGGAGACGTGTCAGAGACTGGACGCTGGCACTGATCTGTGTGTTTTACACTTACACATACACCTTGAAAACAAACAGCGCACAAACAGAGCTCCTGTGCTGCTCCTGCACCTTTTTTGGAGATTGTGATGTGGCTGATCCAGGATCTGGGCACCTCAAAAACTCTGCGCTGCAACACAGAAACACAATGTTGAGCTCACAGTCGGCTAATTCACTGTCACACACTGCCAGAGTAAACAGTGTGTGTGTGTGTTCACAGTGATGGAGGAACACCAGCCTTATCTTTAAAGGTGTCCTCTGCTTTGAAAACCTCATTTCAGTCCAACTTTCCACACACACCTCTTCATCACTGCTGATTCTGTTCATCATCTTATTCTCCTTCTTGTTCAGGACGGAGAGAATCAGCTGCTTTTTGCTGGCTGCACCGAACAAGACCAGCTCCCACGTCCTTAAATCTTCCAGGTCAAACAGCATATCCTTTACACACACACACACACACACGCACACACACACACACACACACACACACACACACACACACACACACACACACACACAAGCAGATACTGTACACAGGCACATGTATAACACATTTACTGCAGTCAGTGTATTTACCCTTCATGACGGCTGTTCCTTTCTTTATGTCGGACCTGTCTGTACTCATGTGACTGACAGCATCAGTCAGCTGTGTGTCTGTAGCTGTCATGGACTCACAGTGCAGCTGTTCCTGCAGTCCTGCATGTTCACGTAGTAGCTGAGCTTGTTCCACACACTCTCGATGTCCAGGAAGTTGTCGTCGTCGATGGAGTAGCTGTTCCCGGTCAGAGGGTCGATGAAGAAGTTCTCTCCGATGCTCCGACTGCCCGACGGCACCAACACCCAGCAGTGCACCTGCAGTCCTCGCAGGGGGTCAGCGGGTCGCCGCTCGCCGTCCTGCTCATGTCCAGGAAGAGGAGGTGAGAGGAGGGAGGGTGTGTGTCGACCTAACAGGGAGCCTGCTGTCGCTCTGTGTTGGTCTCAGTGAAAAGGCCTCGTTACCTCCTGTGGTTTCTGTTTGTGAAGCAGCGCAGCTTCAGCATCCTGTCTCTTCTTCTGTTGCTGCATCAGAAAGTGACTCTTCAGCTCCCTCAGAGGTTTCACTGGGTACTTATTCTCCTGCTGCTCCTGCTCTGAGATCACACTCTGCATCTACAAACACAGTCACTGTCAATCAAAGGTGCGTTCATATGTGCAGCAGGTGTGCAGTAACGCGCACTGAACCAAGAGCAGCGCTGACCTCGCCCTCTGTGTCCAGCAGGGGGCACTCCTGCTCCAGCTCAAGCTCCCCTGTGTTCTACAAGCCTCCACTGATTGGGTTGAGCATCTGCTCGTCCACCTGTTCCTCAGGTGTTTTGTGTCACGTAAAGCGTCAATTTGCTCATTTTACACATTAAAGTCAATTTAGTGGGCAGTTAAACTGAAGGTGTGGAGCTTTAAAAGCTGTTCTGCACAAAAGGAGTCAAATGACAGATGCATCATGGGAAGTGTATGATCCTGTGTTTCACACAGGTCAAGATGTCTTTTTTTAACTCTTCCCCCAGCTTTAGGAGTCCAGCACTAAACGGCTGGAGAACCACTTTAAGAAAGAACAAGCAATCAGTATTTTGTTAGAATTCAACAACTCTGGCTACCGTGAGGTGTTCACAGCACACGACCAGGGACGGCGGTGATGAAGGGGGTCTTCAAGACACTCCTCCCTGAATGTTCCTGCTGAACATGAGTTGGTCTTTTATACACATGACTGTGTATAAAAATGTACTTTTACTTCTACTTCAGTAATTCTTAGAGCATGTACTTTTGAATATTTGAGTACTGGAGTAATGTTTTGACTGAGCTCCTTTGACTTGTAGTGCAGTAATATTTGACCATTAGTATCTGTACTTTGACTCAAGTACTGGCACTGAGTACTTCGTCCACCGCTGCTCACCTGTGCCATCCATGCAGAACGCTCAAAGGGTGCTTCACAGGTGCTATCGTGCCAGCGTCCGGTATCAAACATGGCACCACATTGTTCTTGACTCACGGAGCCAGACGGCTGATGGACGTCCCAGTTGCTGAACTTGAGCGTCTCATCTGCCAGTGACCCCCTCCAGCTGCTGATGTTAGGGTTAGGGTCGTATGGTTGGATCCAGGCGTACTGGAAGCAGCAGAACAGGATCGCCTCAGGTCTGGTGTCTGTCAGCCTTCAACGGCCTCGCTAAGCTTGAAGCTGCTCAGCGCCAAGTTTTGATGTAAAAATGCATTTATTCTATTTTTGATCACTTTGGTGTGGCGGCCCTGACAACTCAAAGCTCGGCAAGGAAAGAAAACACATATGTAGACTGAACATACTCAGTTTAAAGTACTACAAATATAACTGCAGTACAGAAAAGTCAAACTTTAACATTTGTGCTTCATTGAAAGTGTTTGACACGTACTGTAAAAAGTCTTCTCCTAAATACACGTCGTTCAGTTCTACTTCAATGTACTAAAAAGTAAAGTGGTATTTCAAAGTACTTTTAAAAAGTGTTCTTTATTGTAAGTGTATCATAAATTGTACTTGTGTACTTTTAAAAAATGCACTGAATTACAAATATTTTCAATAGTAATAAAGTGTACTTTCTAAGTGTACTTATACTTAGTCCTTTGTAATACACTGGATTACACTCCAGCACGTAATGAGGCGTCTACGTATGTATGTCTGTGAGCTGTGCGGTGATGTTTGACGTCACCAGCTCGTCCAGCTTCCTCAGCTGTTGCTATTGGAAACAGGACCTGGACAACAAGGCCATCCTGCCTAACGGAGCCTCCATCCCCTGCATCCTGCTGGCCAGCAAGGTGATTCAGTGCATCTACGGTAATGATGAATTTATCATGAAAGCCTTCTGGTTCAGTATTAATAAATGAGTCGTGCGCTGTCGCTGGATGGATTAACAGCCTCATGTTCTGTGAGTCAAATGAATAAATAATCATTTAAATGATTAGATTATAGCAACATTATAATCAAGAGGTAAGATTGATGGAGCTTAAAGAGCTTTTTTTTCTTGCTCTGTGTTTTTGGCTGGACATTTCATAAAACAAGACAGAAAGAAAAGCACAGATGTCACAAAAACTGTGAATCACTTTTATTTTTCCATTCACATTCACTCTCAGTAAAAGGCACACAGATACACAATGAAACCTTGACCTGCTAACATCTGTTATTGCTTGGTATCTTCACCTTTCACCCACCGTATAACTCCAAACATTGAGAAAGTTGATGAAGCATCCCTCCAGCAGATACTTCTGAAGGATGTTTTCAAAGAAAGTTGTAATTTCATACATATTAGCATATTAGCATTAGCATGTCACAATCAAAATTTCTCCCTCAGATCAATCAATCCAAATTACAGAGGCCCAGAGACGGAGCGAAAACAAAACGTCAAGGCCACATTTCACTACATCAACACGCTCGAAATGACAGCGTTGTACAGATTGATACTACACTAAATTCAGGTCAGACTATTTGACATCAGCCATACCGCAGATGGAGCAGACCTGATGCTGAAACTGCTCACCTTACAGCAACAAAATGTCTTCCTGGCCCTCTCTCTGTCTCTCTGTCCGTCTGTCTGTCTCCAGTGTGACCTGGCTCGGCGGGTTGTGTCAGCAGAGAGCATCGACAGGTTCAGCAAGGCCAACGGCTTCATGACGCGGATGGAGACTTCGGTCAAAGACAACAAGAAGGTTGGGGAGGCAATGAGGGAACTCAAGAAGAGGCAGAGAAAGTTCAGATGATGGAGGACAGGCCGGAGGATGCTAACAGGAAAAAGATGACCCACTAAATCAATGCAAACATACTGTGAGCGTAAATCAGCCATTTTGCTGCAGTTTAAGGTCACTTTCTGCAGCCTTTAGCCTCACATGGTTTTATTACCTGCAGCTTCTTTCAGACCTCCTTGTATGCATGATGACGCCATGTCAGGAGGCCATAACATATTCTCTTGGGTCATAACCCAACATGTATTTTCTTGAACTCAAGACCAAAAACAGTGCTGCTGCTGCTGCAGTTCGGCCTCTGCAACATCCTGCTGGGAGATGAGATGTGCTCAACATCTAGACTTGTAGCTTTTAGCTGATGTCAAACTTTGTCAAACTTTGTCAAAGGTGGGTGTATTAACGACGCAGAAGAAGCTGCAGGTTGGCAAAAGCATAAAAACAGGCAGGAAATCAGAATTTGGCAAATTTGAGTGGACCGGCAGCATGGATGCAAGACGACAAGTCATAGTGGACACGTGCAACCTGTGTCCACTCTATGTGAGCCCGTAAAGTCCTATCAGAGCACAGCTTCACTTGTTTGGAAAAGTTTTCAGTGTATCTCTGCAGCTGTGTACCCCTACAGCCTCTGAGACGACAGTCATTTAAAGGGCTGGTTGTGATTCATACAGTTTGCATATTAATAAAGTCACTAAATCTGTTTTGCAGGAGGTTGGTGCAGGAGATTTTGTCGGTCCAGTCCAGCCTGGAGCCGCTGCAACCCGGACCTCAGGACAGCGTTTGCCCTCAGCTGCACTCAGAGTGCAGCAGCAGAGGAAGAAGCTGCTGCTGAAGCGCTGCCTTCATCAGTCACGGGAAAAAGCAAACACAGCCGGGAGCTGCTCGTTGGCCATTTGAGGAGCCACTTCACCCCAGTACTGAGGCTTTTTGCTAACAGAGAAGGACAGAGGAGGCACCGCGAGGCTGCCAACGGCCAGTTTGATCTACGATTAGAAACACTGAGGGTGGATGATACTCCACCACCAGCGTTAATGTCACAAAGCCTCAGTCAGGCTCTCTAAAACAATCTAACAAGCACAGTAACCAGAGAATGTGTAGGTTTTTATGACTGTTGTAATGTTTAAGAGATTTATTTTTATTAAAAATTCACCAAGCATCCATCAGTAAATCAGTCTTCCATTATCCACAAATTTATATCCAATCAGCCGGCCCAGATTCTAAAAACTGCCGGTAATTTTCATGTTCTTTCCATTTGAGTAAACGTCATTTTTGTCGTTATTTCTTCAGTAAATGTGAGAAGAATCGGATGGTGTGCATTTACATCACCTACAGAAACTCCACCATCAACATGCAGAAGAAAACATCTCACTCGTTCTGTGAGGTGTTGACCTGAACCTTACAGACATCAGTCACCACAGTCTCCAACCGAGCGACGGGTCGCGGTGATGAGGAGGAGAGAGAGACATGAGGAGGAGCAGAAGGAGCAGAGGGGAGGTGTGTGTGTGTGTGTGTGTGTGTGTGTGTGTGTGTGTGTGTGTGTGTGTGTGTGTGTGTGTCAGCTTATTAAATGGAAGAGCTCTCGGTGTGAGAACAAGGTGTGGAGCGTCAAGCCGCCTCCTCCAACAGGCTGAGTCAGTCAGACACATGGCATCCTCGTGCTAATAACCTGTGTGTGTGTGTGTGTGTGTGTGTGTGTGTGTGTGTGTGTGTGTGTGTGTGTGTGTGTGTGTGTGCCAGCGAGCCACATGGTGTGTAGGTGCTGTTGTGTTTCTGCGTGTGTGTGTCAGATGAAGGCACATGGATGTGCATGTGCCTTTACGACATCAAGAGCACACACACACACACACACACACACACACACACATCCTGTTGACAGGATTTGTGGGTAAATTCACACTATTTTTGAGTCAAGCGCAGTCAGTTTTTTTGAGCAAAAAGAGGTTAAAAATGATAAGAATCTCAAACATTGTCTTTATTAATGTCAGAACTGCACCCATTGGCGACATAATCATTGCAGTAAAACACAAAAACATGATGTGGAAAGCTGCAGTAAATTCCCAGCATGAACTTTTGGTTAATGACATCCTCAGTGCGCTAAACCAGTTTGACTTCACCTTGCTTGTGAGGAGTCTTCATCAAGACAGATGGCTCTAAATGCTGTGATAACCACCAGCCACAATGTTGCTGTGGAGAAGCGCTCAGTCAGAGAGGCCAATCAGAGCAGCAGCAGCACGGAAACTCAACCTGACCCAGAATCGAGACATCAACATATTCAGAGAGCTGAAAGGGGAGCAGTTACTCATGTTCTGTACTGTCAGTTCCAACACAGCAACAGATCTGTTCCTACATGTCCCGAACATCCATGCCGTGGATGTGAACAGAAGCAGATTCAGCACAAATTAAGCCAATTATTGATTCAGGGAGGTGAGCACAGCGTGAGCGTTTCTTATCTCTCATTCTGTTTTACACTCAAGTTAAGACACTTTCAACTCAAGCAGACACGCCTTCGCCACAGTTCACAGTGGTGCATCCATTCAGCTCTGAGACTGACTCCATTTTTAGAGGCTTACCATTGCACCCAAAAGTATAAATTTTGTCCTGATTGCTTTGAAATCTAAAGAACCATGCAGAGCATGAGTGTAAGGCACCAATTTTAATCAACCTGCCTGTTGGATTATGGGACATTTTGTGTTTCAAGGTGTTTATTTTGACCTGAACATGACGCTGGAGGAAAGGTCGGGGTGACACACACACAAAAACAAGTGTTGTTGTAATTTGCAGCCTGCAGTACATGCATGCCTGTTGCTTATATTCACTTTGAGTTGAGTGTGTGTGTTTGCACGTCGGTGTGGGTGGAGGCTTCTATTCCTATCAGTGAGTTGGAGGAAGGAGCTCTTGGCCGTGAGTCAGTCGACCACACGGGCTGCAGTCCTGGAGAAGCCTCAACAAAATGACCGGATGTTGAACAGATGGACTTTTGTCAGAGTGGCCATTTGTCAGGATACGTCACTACTTTCATCATATTATTTTCTATTCATGTAATCGCAGCTTGTCAGCAGTCGGAAGGGCACTCCAGCAGGGCTCGCTGGAAGTAAATGGGCAAATTTGCGATTGTGGAGCTTTTCGACCCGGGAGGCCTCTCTCTGCTCACATGTGCCGGTCTTAAATTTCACACTGTAAGAAGCGGTTATTGTGCCTGCCAAGTCACGCTTCGCCCGTTTGACACCAAGTAATGAACACTGAGGACTGAATCGTCCTAATAAGTGTTTGGCTGTAGCTTGGAGTTGGTAGTGATGCTGGTTAAATGAATCTCTGTATTAGCATCTCCATACAACGGGGTCACACCAGGTCCACTGATAAATGGCAAACAGGAGGACGCTCTGAGTTTGACCCAGTTGATCGTGAGATCCCAGCTGCCAGACTCCAGCAGCGGCAACTTTTCAATAGCTGTTCGTAAATCCCTTTTCTTATCCTCTCTTCCTCTTATGTTACCACAACTCAATATCACCTGTACCCGGTCACCTGACTGCAACCTTCATGCACTTTGACATTTCGTCCAGTTGGATCTGTGTCCACCATGGGTCTTTAAGAAGCAGCTCAGGACTCTGAGGCTGTTGAAAGGTGCCATAAAAACACATTTCCTTCCCATCCTTCCCCTCGTTACATCTGTCCTCAATGAGGAAAAACTTGTGATTTCTGGCAGCTGAAGCTTTTGAAGTTGCAGCAGTTCTCCCTTGTTGCCATTTGGGGCCGCTAGTGAGCACATTTTGCTTAATGCTGCTGTGAATAGGAAAAAATGCCGCAAATGAAAAATGTTATTTTATCATAAATTAAACCACCTAAAGACATCATCTTTTTATATCCAAGAATAAACAAAAATATGACTTTGGTTCTGAGCTTGTGAGCGTTTCTCCACGACATCAAACATTTATTCAGAGCTTCGTTTCTTGGCCGGATGATGGCATCAGCACGTCTCTATTCCCGGCCTCAGCAGCGTGGGAAGCCTCCCACCAGCCTCCTGTGGGCTGACGGCCGCTCTCATGTCAAAGCTGCCTGTTGCTCTGAACCAGAAAGCCAAAGATAGAAGGAGCTGTTCGTCCCATGTCACGATCACGTTTGCTCCAAATGTCAGTTTTGTTTGATTTAGATTTCATACGTTGGCTTTATTTTCTCCAGTCTCATATCTGTTTAGCATCATTTATTGCATATTTGGCCAATGTGTTTGGATTTAGCCTCTGGAGTTCATGTTGTGTCTTTAGTGTCATCTGATGGTGAAAAGCGAGTAAGCAGATTTATTGTTCAAACTATTCAATTAATCCCAAACAATTTTACTAATAAATTAAGCAAAATACACTATTGAATTTGTCTGATTCCAGCTCCTTAAATATGAATATTCTCTGGTTTCTTCACTCCTCTATGAGAGTTAACTAACTATCTTTGGGCTGTAGGCAAAACAAGACATGTAAAGATGTCATTTAGGCTTCTTCACCATTTTCTGACATTTGACATAGACTAAATAACTGATCGATTAATCGAAAAAATAATCGAAACAGATGAATCAACAGCAAAAGTAACATTTGGTCGCAGCTTTACTGTACTTGAAGTCAAATTGAAGTACTATTTCAGATTAAACCAGCTGGACGGCCTCACCAAACAGACAATTCCCCTAAAATGATCATCATTTAATAGTATGTCTATATTTGTTGATAATACCTTTGCTTGCTTTCCTTGTAATAGAGTATTTTTGCATCATTTTTGGTGCTTTTACTGAATGTTAAGGATTTCTTCCACCACAGGCTGCATCACACAATCAGATCGACCGAATAAAAACCAAATGGTTTTATATGTGTAAAATGGAACTGATAGTGTTGCATGAGCCTTCCAAAGCCAGTCCACAGAGTTCATTTTGCTTATTGTGGTCTGAAAAGATGAATTACTACTTCATGTGCTGTAGACACAAATCACACTCACTGCATGGGTTTTAAGGGTGAGGCAGTAATCAAAGGGGCAGCGCCACCGGACGCTTGCAGACTCTTAGTCTTGTGCTGTAGATTCTACATTGTTATTTACAGAAGGGACGTCCTTTTTGAAAATCATCCACTGATTCATACTACGTGTTAGCGGTTAGCAATCAATGGAGGTTTCACAGCTGAAATCAAATGCTGCTCTCACTTAGGGAGTATTGGTGACTGTGGGTGGAGGAAAAGGTCCCCACAGATGTCAACTACAACACTTCAGAGGAAGAATTTGCTGATTTTGCAGAAGCAGCGTCAAAACTCCACGAGGCCTTGAGACGAGACGTCAGCGCCCCAGTGGCTCCTTCAAGGAGCCGCTGGAGGAGGGATGGTGTTTACTCCCTTTACCTCTGACCCTCCTGGAATAACCCAAGCAAACGGACAGTTGCATCATGAATTACGTTTGACATTTTTCATGACTGACGTAATCTGGATCACCCGCAGGTGTAGGCCGCTCTGGTGAAGGTAGGCTGACCCAAAGCTTATCTTCCCAATGAAAGTGAAATAAAGCAGTGACGTAAGTGTGCTGTTAAGTTTCCACAAAAACTGTTGTTGTAAAAAATGAGATAAAAATGTTAACGACAGCCACTTTTTGTGGGTGAAGAATAAAATGCATCAGTCGTGATTAAGGAAAGCCGGATGATTATTCACGGGGGTTGACGTTCCACGAGTGGGCAGGATGACAATATGCCTGATGACGCTGCCACGCCAAATGTAGGAAGTCTCACTGGGGTTTGTTTGCGTCGGGGTTTTTCATCCAACAGATCCTCCACCATCTGCTGACAGCGAGTCACACAGACAGCAAGCAGAGACAGAAAAAACAAAAGACCAACTATCCAGGTCAAGAAGCCTTCATGCTGATCCATGCAAACATCAGAACCAGTTTAAAGGAAACTATTTGGGGATGAATGGTAGAAATAAATGGAGGTGTTGGTGAGGGGCAGCCTCCAGGGCATCTGACATTTGGACTATTTTCCTGTAGATTTGTTCCTGCATTGTGTAGCGTTGAGCGCTTCAGAAAACTGGAGTCTAATTCCTCATGTGTTTCATCATACCAGTTGATTCTTATTGTCATGCTGATAATTAATACTTGTGGGAGAAATCGTGCACCAGCAGCCACCACCACCACAACAACAACAACAAGGCAAAGATCTGGAAGCAGTTTCTGACAGCGTGTTAATCAGATGGTGATGAAACTGTGATGATGAGTTTCAGAACATTAGCCTTGAGCGAGGGGAAACCTTTGGCTCCATACCAACATGAAAGTGTCTTTAAATATAAAGGACGACCTCAGGCTACAGAGCAAATACAGAGACTAGCTGTGTGTGAAGACTACAGTAGCAACACCTTTTGTTGCAGGACTACTGAAATAATTAACAGGATTATTTCTGGAAATAGAGAGAACTTATGCATTTACACCTTGATACATGCATGTACACTGGAGCAGGACAGACAGAGAGGACTGGATTTACTGAGAAAAAGGAGAAAAGAAACAGATAGAGTGAGCAGAGAGACAGAGAGAGCAATTAAATAAGTGAGCGAAGCCAAATGACGGTGGTGTTATCGTCCCCTGTTACTCGCCGTATGCATCTCACTCTTATCTAACAATAAATATGCCACAAATGCTGTGATTCCAACAATGTGCCAGGCAGCCATTAAAAAGTTATCTTAGTGCCATCCAAACCTGCTCCGTGTTCACCACAGAAGCTGTTATGGTGATACAGTGTCTGGTTCTTTAAAAAAGATGCCTTTTGGAAGGTTAATGATGTATATAAGACACCCGCTGTGACAGTAAACATCAAGCCAAAGAGCATGTGGTGTCAGTCATATGGAACATTACATAATACTGATAATTTAAGAAAGACAGCAAATGTTTTGCACATTATACACAACTACATTGTATATTATAACAAAGAAAAACAAATTGTTGCAGCCAAATCATTAATAAATTACATATAAGAAGCTGTAACTGCTGCCAAAGGTGCTTTGTTAAAGTACTGAAAGGCCCGAGTACTTTTACTATTTTTTTAAATGGTTTCAAATTAGGAAAGTCATGTTTATGGTGTTTTTCTATGGAAAACCTAAACGTGTCATAATCAACGTTTTGCAGTTTCACTCATTTCCTCGGTAAAATAATTTGAGGGCGCTTTGTTTTCACCATCACAGCTTCAAAAGCTGTTCATTACACGGATGGCTGCCACTCGCTGCTGTCAATGGATTTCCGTATTTCCATGCCTCTCAAACGTGACCCGGCATCTTAGAAGTTATGTTAAACTGACCAATGGGAGCGCGGTATTGGCAACACGTCGCAGTTCACGTTTGACAGAGGCCAGAGCTGCATTCCGGTACAGTAGGAAATATGATAAACCGAACATTTACGACATTGTATAACGGTTCGTGTAGGTTATCAAGTGAAAAATAGAACCAATCAAGCATTTACACCACCTAGTCCAAGTCCGCTGATTCTGTTATTGTTGTTATCGTGAAAATAATTTGCGCAAAAGTACATAAAATTGTTTATTTCCATCAAACAAAACAAATGCGCTTAAGCAGAATCTTCGGATTTGGCCGTATTTCGTGGTCACCATTAATGTTATCTGTAATCATCCCCCTGTTTGCAGTTATACAACGTCAATAAATGCTCTGACATGCGGACGCGTACGTCAGGTGGCTCTATAATTTTTCTGTCACCGCTGTTCATTGAACGCAGCACAGGATCAGCGCAGAGTCCGACGCATGCGCAGTGACTCAAACTCTTATGAAACAAACTAGTGCAGCGGTAGAAAACAGGTAGGGGCACACAAGAGCAATTCAGAGACTACAGATAACTACCGGTCGTGCATAACGTCCCCGCACATCTAAACCAAGTGAAGAAATGCTTCTTTCTTTGGGTTTGACATAAACAACACCTCCGGGGAGCCAACTCACGGTAAGACGGGTCTTTTTGGCCGCTTTCTGGCTTTAGTTTTCGCCTGTTCTTTTATACACAGCGCCGCCGCTTACATAAGCGGTGCTCCGGTGACCCCGTTTTGGTCCTCAGAGATGTTGTTTCCTTGCCAGATACTTGAACTGAAACTCAGTTATTCGTAGATCTTGTTACAGACATTAATTCCACTTTGCTCGTTATTTGTGTCGTTATTTGGTCGGTGGGTGAGGATCCGAGCAGGTACATTCATTATCAGCCCACCATTCAGAACAGACGATGTGACCTAATTTCCATTTGCAGAAGTCACAGAAGCCATCAGTGTGACATGAGACTCAGTGTTCAGCAACAAATCTGCCTTTTCTCAACATCACCTGCCTCAAGGCTCGATAGTGAGAGTATAGATTAATTATTGATACTCATATTAATATACAAATCAAAGCCTTGGGACCTTTTGTATTACAGATGATGCTCATGTTTACAGTGTTCCGTGAAGGTCACATGAGTGAACTTTCAAAACATTCCCTAATTTACTTCTATATTGCTAATAATTTAGTACTAATTTAATAAATAACTGTGATTTGACCGGTAGCAGTGTACTACAGTGATTACAGTCACATGAGTGAGGCTGATGGCAGTGTTTCAGAGCCCTCCACCTGTCCCATCCACCTTCACTCCATCCCTCATCAGCCATTTGCAGCTATTTTTCAGGGTGTTGTAATCTGGATTTGTTTGTGTGGAGAAGATGAGCCACAAGCAGGCTCAACGCTGGTGCTGAATGTGCTTCACATCACAGAGGCTCCTCCAGAGATCAGCTCGCCGGCTGTTGGCAGTGCCAGATCAACTAACGCCTCACATCTTACATGTGACGCGCTTCGAATCAGCGGCGTGGCAGAGAGCATGATGGGTTGTGTTTGTCACAAACGAGCCCTGAACACACCGCCGCTGTGTTTGCCTCCAAACACTGGCTCCCAGTTGATATTTTAATGCTCACTTTTAAGGCTCTAAACGGCCTTTCTAATCCATTCATCTATGATTTATTGACCCTCTTGGGTGTTAAGATCCCTGCCGGGACCTTCAGGTGACTGTTGATGACAAAAGGTTGTCAAGATTTTGCTAAAAGAGCCCCCACGCTATTAAAACCTCTGCCTGCTGACACAGGAAGCCTCTGTTTTCTTAAAACTTCATCTGAAAGCTTTTGGAAATATTCGATATGATGCTATTTATTTAATACAAACTGCAGTGCGACCCTAACCCCCGTCACCCCCCTCACCCCCCTCACCCCCCTCACCCCCCTCACCCTAAGGTCTGAATGTCTTCAGTCCTGCCGTGTTTTCAGTGGCACAGTCTCATCAAACCAACTCAGTCTGTTCAGCCAAACATCTTTAAAATTCCTCTGGAGCTTCCAGAGTTTCCACAGAGGAAATGTGGATTACATATCCAGGGTGGAGGCTTTGGTAGCATCTAGTGGTGAGGTTGCAGATTACAGCCAGCTGGATAGACCTTTTATTCACTTATTCATGTCAAAGTCTACTCTCTTGGTCTCAGGTTAGCGCCCTTTACTGAATATCCATTCATTGGTTGTACAGCAGTGTTTGAAAGAGAGGAAAACACAGAGAGATATGTGACGTTCAGCAGTAAACTTGGCTGATTTAAGTTAACCCATGGCCGATTTTCAGACGCTCCACAGCTGCTGTTTTTCTGCTCTTGCTGACGGTCGAATGGAGGATAGTGTCTGCAGTTTGCTCCTTTTAAGCTCTGTGAACATCGTTTTCTTTTCAATGAGGCACGCTGGGTTCGCGGTCAGACCCGGCTCCAGTCAGTCAGTCGACAGATACAGTAGATCAAGTGAATGAACCTGCAGTTAAGTCAGCTGGCCACCCGCTCAATCAGCCCGTTGAATTAGTCAGTGCCTGTTCGTCTGTCAGGGACACTCGTTTCTCTTCCGCTGCCGCCAGCTGTCATGTTTACAGACCTGCGACGCCACGGCAGCCCCACGTCGACACGAGCGAAAGCTCGTGGAAAACGGTCGTAGCCGTGAGAGTTTTGTCTGGACACGAAGTTACCTGAGGGGTTTAAAATGAGCACCTGTGGGGCACCAAATGGCGGAAAGAGTTGAACTATTTATGGCAGGTAAATCCCAAAGTGTCACCTGTCCCGCGGGCTGGTGGACTGCTGAGACCTTAATGTTTTAATGACTAGTCCGTTGGTTTTCCATGACACCGGCCTCAGACAGGCTGCTGACAGCGAGTACGAGGATAAATGTGAGAGAGTAATTATAGACACAGCTGCCATTCATCGCTGGCAGGTAAAGACTGTGTTAGTCTTTTGAGAAACGCCTCCCACCCTCTGCATAGCGCCTCCTTCAATTCATTCATCCTTCTGCTGCAAATGAAATGTGTGAAAACCTAAAACCTTATTGTACTCTTGTAGAAACAGCCCCATCAGAGCGCGCTGCAGCAGGAAAGCAGCACAATACCATAAAACCAAAGCTGCGTCAGGTCTTTGTGTTGATTATTTGATGGATCTCAGCCTGAACAGAAGACAGACAGACAGACAGACAGACAGACAGACAGACAGACAGACAGACAGAAGGAGTGGGACGCAGAGATTGGAGGTGGATGACGTGCAACAAAAGAGAAGAACAAGGCTGGATTCGAGCCAGCATCATGACATCGTTAGCGCAGTGCCACAAGTTGCTGCACGCACAGAGTTTCATGTCTGTTTGTCTTCCCTTCAGCTCTTCTGTCAGTCCTGATGATGTCCAACCACGAGTATTTGACTCGAAACAGGCGCAAAGAGCTGGCAATGCCTCTTTCTGTATCTGGGGTTGTTCATGCTGCTGATCAATAAACAGCCTGTTTAAAGGCAGTTTAATGCTGCAGTGATTATTGTGGCGATGTGTTTAGGTTAAGAAACATTCCTGTGTCATGTCAGGATGTCTTAATTAATCATTTCCTGTCTCTTGTTTAATCACCTAATGGCACTTCTAAACTCTTCACTCTTCTTTCCTGCCTCTGACTGTCCGTGTTGGCGTTCTCACAGCTGAGTTTTGCTTCAACAGGCGCCAAACGCCTGAAAATGACTCGCTGACGATAGAGAGCGTGAAGACTCTGCGTCCACGCCGACGGGATGCTGCTCTGCTCAGATTGTTCTATTATTGGCGCGTCCCACACTGTTGGCTGCTGGTACAT
The DNA here is from genome assembly GCF_039877785.1 of Chaetodon trifascialis. Classification (NCBI taxonomy): domain Eukaryota; kingdom Metazoa; phylum Chordata; class Actinopteri; order Chaetodontiformes; family Chaetodontidae; genus Chaetodon; species Chaetodon trifascialis. Next base: position 2,195,947 of record NC_092063.1, on the reverse strand, counting down.
CTCGGCTGCTTCTGTCTTCTCTCCTGTTTGGAGAGTTTTGTACGAGCTGCGACTGAGCCGAGGCAGAAGGCGCCTTCGCCGCCCGTCCCGTCGTTGTCGACTCATCTCTGATCCCTCTTCTTCCTCCTCGCTTTGTCCTTTCAGAATAAGATGGCCCCAAATTCCATCCACTGGTTCCGGAAGGGCCTTCGTCTCCATGACAACCCGGCGCTGCGGGAGGCGGTCAGAGGGGCGGGCACGGTTCGCTGTGTTTACTTCCTGGACCCGTGGTTTGCAGGCTCCTCCAATGTCGGGGTCAACAGGTGGCGGTAAGAGGACTTCTTTGTTGCTCTGTATTTGTGCATTTTAAGGTTTTTCGGTATTTCTTTGACAGTCGTGTGAGAGCGCCTTTGTCCAATCTTCACGTGTCACCTGATCATGAAAACACCTGACACAGGTCTTTTGTAGGTCAGAAGGTAAGCCTCAGACGGCTTCAGGGTCAGCGTCCTGAGGAAAACACGTAAGAAAGAACTCGTCAGTCATTAGTCGCAAGCGATCAATGACGAGGGCTCGCAGGTAAAAATCTGTCCGTCTCAAAGGATCACCAGCCAAAAAGGTTTGGAAATACTGGTTTTAATCAGTGATTCCAGGTTTTTGACACTACAACAAACAATGTAAGTGATATTTTCATGATAACAGTCTGTCGAATGACGACGTGAGAGGTGTGGCGTATTCAGCAGTGAGCTAAAAGAGAGAGAACACCAAACTCAGATTCATCAGGTGACACAAACACGACTGGAAATGAACCATCGTGCTTATTGGCCGTGTAAATCAGCAGCTGTTTGCTAACTAGCTCACATTTCAGCTTAAAAGGCGATGATGAGTCAGAGTCAGACACATTCAGAGACAAAACAAGCAGGAAAAATGAAGCACACATCCCTGAATGTGAATTGCATATTTTCCTCCTGTCGTACAGTCAGTCACAGACCTGCTGGAAGCTGTGACTCACATAATGAGGAGGAGAAAAATCAGAGCTACCGGGCTGCAGTTCCTCGACACGCAGCAGGATGGCAGCATTTCTCTGCTTTTCAAACGCTGTCGTCTGGAAGCCTCTCACAGTTTAAACGCTCAGGTCGTCCTGAGCTGGGCAAGTCAGAATCTGGATTTGGAAATCCTGTTTTGACTTGTTCCAGCTTCTTTTTGGCCATTAGTGGTGGTTTAAAACACACCACAGAAAACCAGATTGTTTTAAACTGTACCCCTTCGTTTAAGGGGATTTACAGGCGATATAAGTAAGGGTTTACAGCTTTGACCTGGATACACCTGCTCAGCTGGTTTCACAGCCACAGGGCACCGTTTTGTTTTAGCCTCCTCTCACATCCACTAATCCCCGATATAGAGGTCAGCCGGCAGGTAGTCTCAGGCCTCGGCGGCCGGGTGAGTAGGTGAGCCAAGGACTGCCGTCTCTAAATGCAGCGGGCTCAGGGGGGGTCTGAGAAGTAGGTTATGAGAGAAGATGTGCAAACTGCTGGGATAAATGGTATGTGTGTGTGTGTGTGTGTGTGTGTGTGTGTGTGTGTGTGTGTGTGTGTGTGTGTGTGTGTGTGTGTGTGTGTGTGTGTGTGTGTGTGTGTGTGTGTGTGTGTGTGTGTGTGTGTGTGTGTGTGTTGTTGCATGTGAGTTCACGTGAGCGTCGACTTTGTAAACCATCAGATCTGCTCTGCAGGGGAGGAGAGTGAATATCACCCAGCATGCATTGCTCACTGGCCCATTTTTGCTCTTAAGCGCTATTTGTGGTCCCCCGCACAGAAATAGTCGATACTGAAGCCAGTGACCGAGTGATATCCAGCTGATGGTGGTGCTAAAAACGTAAACATGTGGCTGGTTTTGGCAGCAGCGTCCAGGCAGGAAACACATCAGAGGCAGACACCCGGTGGCCGCTCGCGGAGCCCAGACATCATTTATAGGTCACCGGTGAAGCAGATGCACTGAAATGCTAATGTCGTCAAGCTAACTGTACCCACTGATCAGCTGATGCAGAAACTTTGCTCACACTTTGTGTCACAGCGTCATTTTTTCCTTCAGATTTCCAGCAAAGATTCCTGGAAAGATCTGTGTCGCTTTGCTCTAATTAAAGGTTCAGTCAGACACTTATTCCCAGTTAACTGCTGCCTTAACCCAGAGACTTTTAGTGAGCGCGCAGCAGGTCAGCTGAACACGCAAAAGATTGTTTACATTGTTTACATGAAAACAACTGATAAACAATAATAATACATTATATCTATATCTATATATATCTATAGATAGATGCATCATATATCAGAGGACATCTGCTCTGAGTCTGAGTGAAATACTGATTTTATAGCTGAGGAGGTTAAAAGAAAAAGAAGCTTGCTCTTCTTTTCAGTTGAAGTGGACAGAATGTGTCCCACAAATGTGGACGGAGGCAGCGACGCCTCAGCGAGCCTTTTTATCTGCAGAACGCAGAAGAATAACAGGTCGCAGCCTGATGCTCTGAGGTCCAGTTAAGACAAAGCCAACAGACCTGAGGTCGCTGGTCTCTGCACCAGCACACAGCTGGATCTCTTATTTGTTCACGTCCCTCTGCTGTGTGAGACGACAGCATTTTCCTCAGTTCTTGAGGACCTAATTGGACGTGTCCCACATGCAGACGGCGAGCAGGCGAGGCGGACCAAACAGATGCCTGCAGCATTAACGCTCCTCACATGCTCAGGCAGGGACGCTAAAACCGTCCAGCTGCCCCGACACCTGCAGGCACGGCACACCAGCATCCAATTAGAACTGTTCTTAAACTGGGACTGTCCTGTGTCTGTCCCGCTGTCCCCGCCTTCAAAGGCCCCACAAACTGTCCCGACTGATGAACTAACAGCGAGTGACATCAGTCCAACCTTCTCAGTCAGCTGGTCGCCGTCTTTCCTGTTTACTGTTGCTCAGTTGTCCCTCAGTACTTTCAAACGTGTAGTCAGACACAATCAGACAGAAAAGCCTCTGTCTGTCTCTGTGAGAGACATCTTAACTGCCCTTTGGTCTTTCTGACAGATACAATATTAATTCCAGGAAATAATGTGCTCAGATATTATGGATCCTATTTTAACGAAGTAATAAGATGACAAACGACAAGAAAAGTCTGGATTAGAGCCTGAACTGGTTTTTCTTTGTGTGTCTGACGGTGTTATTGACACCAGTCCAAGGCTCTTCAGTGATTTCGCGCCACGCTTTCAGAAAGTTTGAAGTGACAGATAAATAAAGGAAGGTCAAAATGAAAGCAGCAGAGGCTAAAATACTCCAAACAAACGGGGACAAACGTCTTTCAGAGTCACTGCTGTCACGTATAGCATGTAACTGCTGAGCTGGTGATAATGTGTTCGCATTCAGCTGCGCTTAAAGGCCTTTTTGATCAAACAGTCTGAGGAGCGCAGTGTCATGAAATAAATAAGCATGCTGATGTTTGTGTTCCCACTTTGACCAAATCACTGGATTTTACTTTGAGACCCATTAAAACAGATAATAATCTGTGAGCCTTTCTTGATCCAGAGCCTTTGATATTGGTGGGATTACGGGTTCAGTCAAAACACTTACACATAAGTATTTCCACTGAATTACACTTAAACTCAGAGGCCTTGATGCAGCGCACAGCAGGTCAGCTCAACATGCAAAAAATGATTTTATTGTGTTTATTGTGGATGCAGTAGAGACTGCGTGCAGTTAAATCAACTTATCAGTGCCCTCTAGTGGACAAACTGTGTAACAGTGACACTTTCCAAATGAATTCAATCCTCGTCCAGCAGCTCTGGACTGCAGGTTTGGTCCTTACTGAAGGACACGTCTGTCCATACATGGACCTCTGGTGTCCACGTCACAGCTACAAAGATTCAACGAATTAGATCAATAAAGGATTAAAATAAAAGAGCATTATTCATGTAGCATCTCATCATCAGCTCCAGTAAACAACGTAACCGTGACGATGACTCAGTGAGCCTCACTGCTTCATCACTGTTTTCATCATTAACTCATGAACACCCAGTTTGTTGCAGCTTTATTTATCTGTTTTGAATGCCCGTAAATAAGATTTAAGGAGGCCACGCTGGAGAACCGTGTGCTGGAAGAGATCTGTGAAATGTTGGTTCTGCTGACGTGAATGAAAAACAAGGTCTAACCTTTTTCTCATTGAAATTAGAACAAACGTACATGTTAGTTTCCTGTTTTTGTTTAACGACGTAGGAACCGTCACGCAATTTGGGACGCGGCCTCTGTTTGTAGCTTACTTTCTGCAGGTTGATGCCATCAGCCTGTTTGCTGCTCTTGAACTGTCTATATGTTCAGTGTCTTATGATAGCGTGTCATCAACATTTTCTACAGACTCGGGCTGTATTGTCACTTGATTTCTGATCAAATTTCACTCAACCGGTCACGTGGGACTGAAAGCTGGACAGCAGTCCTGTCAGAACAGCTCAAAAATATGATGTCAGCGTGTTAAATGGTACAAAACTGACATGTAAAAGATACACAGAAAGGTTTTTACCTCAGAAATCCCAGTTAAATGCGTATTTTTGCGCCACATTGAGCACACGACAGATGAAGACGTGCTCTGTGTCCCCGCCGTGGTGATGTGTAACCCGGAGCTCTGGAGCAGCACAAGCCAATCAAAGAGAAGCTGATCGATTGTTTCTCAGTCTAGGGGAAAATGTGAGAATAGTCGGAGCGACAGATGTATGTAGGTTAGTGTGCCACTGCGCGAAACTTGTGAGCGGTTATGTGATCGTGACCTACTTGTGGAAAGGCTTTCTCGCGTGGCTCGTCAGCCAGCGGACACACGCTGGAAAACCCTGGAGATGCACCGATAGAGTGTGTGTGTGTGTGTGTGTGTGTGCGTGTGCGTGTGCATGAGCAAGCCGTCGTTCCTTATCTGCAGATATTGATTGAGAAACTGATTTGTGTATCAGTGACAGAGGAGACCAGCTGTCCCGCCCTGCCAGGAATGAGGTTACTGGGCTTGGTGAGTGTGCTGTGGTTAGTCCTCGCTGTGTGTGTGTGTGTGTGTGTGTGTGTGTGTGTGTGTGTGTGTGTGTGTGTGTGTGTGTGTGTGTGTGTGTGTGTGTGTGTGTGTGTGTGTGTGTGTGTGTGTGTGTGTGTGTGTGTTCTGACAGATGTAGGCCAGAGCAGTTATATAAGGACTGATGCATGACCAGGCAGCCAGCCAAAACACACACACACACACACACACACACACACACACACACACACACACACACACACACACACACACACACACAGGCAGGCAGCCAGGAACATCAACAGGAAGTGGCTAACCCGCAACACACACACACACACACACACACACAAGCACAGAGGAACAGTCAGAGGCTCACGAATGTGGAAGCACACACTGATGCTCACAAGTCCACACACACACACACACACACACACACACACAGGAGCCGGTAGCATCTCTGACATTATTCAGATGCTTTTTGTCCACTGGGACAGAAGGAGGGCAGCAGAAACACACGTTTTGTCTATCAGAGTCAAGTTTTAGATGATGAAATTGAACATTTTCAGTATATTTATAAGAATAAAATAAATCTTCAGTCTGAGACTCCTGGCCGTAAATCTTCTGATATGATGTTCTGTGTGTTTGTTTTGTTTGAATGTGTCAATAAAGCTTGGCCTGTGTATGAAGACAGAGGCAGGTGGAGGTGTTGGCTTCAGGTGCTGAGTGTGCAGAAACATGACGGGACGTGTGTCATCTGATCCCAGCGTGATTGACAGGCAGAATTAGTGTTTCCCCTTCGGGCTTTTTGGTGTTTGCTTATGAGAGCTTCTTAAAGGTGAGCAGTGTTCGTATCTTAATGCCTGAGCTAGAATCACCGTTGAAGCTGCAGCTGCAGTCTGAGCTGGCTGTGCTCATTAATAAGCAGACACGTGCCGCCCGGCTCTGCCCGTCTGCATGCGGATTGGGAGCAAGCGGAGCTTTGGCTGTTAGCGAGCCGTCCTCTGGTTGAATGATCAGGCTAACGGGGTCAGACAGGAGGCAGCAGAACGCCGTCTGCTCGGCCCGTGGTCCTGCCAGATTCTGCCATCAGACACAACACGAGGGGTGACGCTCAACCGTTTGACCTGTGGCGACGAGCTGACGGCCGTTCCCGGGCGCGGCGGGCAGGTCATGTAGCAGACGCGCTGTGGCCATGAATGGCTTTGTGAGGCTTGTGATCACGCCTCGCTCCGATTGAAACCGAAAAGTCCAAATAAATTCATTTTGCTGCTCGGCAGGTCAGGGACCGCTGTCAGCATCTCAAAACAAATCCTGAGCCGCTGCGATTGGTCCGTTTGGAGACCGGACGTCACAGGCGACCTTTGTGAGGTCCTTCAGAGGCAGAAACACAGAAGCCTTTCAGCCTCTCAGCTTGCAGTGGTTTGCATCCCCACGAGTGTCTGCACACAAGCTCGTTTACAGAGAAAGGTCGTCTGCCCATGATGCCCGCTCGTTATGGTAATCAGGCGAATGAGCTCATCTCAGGCCGTGGACAGTCGGCATCTGATGGGCTTTTTTGTCACTGGACGAAGACACTGCGGCCCGCCTGTTGTTGTTCTTATCAGCGAGCGTCATCACTCGTCCGCTTCAGAAGGACGAAAGCGACCAAAGCAAAACACGTCTGATCTGAGCGCGAGTTCAGGGTTTGTACGAACAGGAATGAAAGAGTTCAGCATGAATCTGAAAGACGACACGTCGAATGACTCATTTCATCTTAATTTGACACCAGCCCAGTCTCATTCCTGTATTCTTTCTGATGCACGCGGATCCATTAAAGCTTCAAATGTGCGTCTGACGCTGAGGGAAATAAGTTTTCACTGGGTGGTCGATGCGTCATGAAGCTCAAAAAACACACACACACTTTTACCACAGGGTATTTTAACAGAGACTGTTCTGATAGAGCGTCTGTAGCGAACGAGCGGATGGCCTTTTGTTGTCAGAGCTTTTGTCACGTGACGTCGGGCCAAACATCTGAAACTGAACAGAAACATGCAGTGAGGAGCAGTGAAGGAGTCGTAATCAGACCGCTGGTAATGAATTCATTGTCCTCTCCCTTCTTTGTCTTCCTCTTCAGCTTTCTCCTCCAGTGTTTGGAGGATCTGGACGCCAACCTTCGGAAGCTCAACTCCCGCCTTTTTGTCATCCGAGGCCAGCCAGCCAACGTGTTCCCGCGGCTCTTTAAGGTCAGAGTTTCATTCATTAAGCCAAGAAGTTGTAGTTTCCGGCCTCTCAGATGTTTGGATTTGCAGCTGTTTGCTGTTTTGTATCGTTGCACATTGGGTTTGGATGCAGAAGCGTCCAAAGGCGTCACCTCGTGGACGTTTGTGTCTCTTAGGAGTGGAAGATCTCTCGGCTGACCTTCGAGTACGATTCGGAGCCTTTCGGGAAGGAGAGAGACGCTGCCATCAAGAAGCTGGCCATGGAGGCGGGGGTGGAGGTCATCGTCAAGATATCGCACACCCTCTACGACCTGGACAAGTGAGGACAGACTCAGAGACACAGTGAAAACACACGTCGGAGTGTTAATACAGTTCATCTCCTCGTGCAGAGGGAGGAGAGACGCGCTGCGTGGTTTTCTGGAGCAGTTTGAGAGTTTGTGTTTTACTTGTGCAAATAGTAAATTTGAGCTCAGATTAAAACGTGTCCCCGCCCGTCCCCAGGATCATCGAGCTGAACGGTGGTCAGCCTCCTCTCACCTACAAGCGTTTCCAGACCCTGATCAGTCGACTGGATCCTCCTGAGATGCCCGTGGAGACGCTCTCGGACTCCCTGATGGGTCGCTGCGTGACCCCCATCTCTGAGGACCACGGAGACAAGTACGGGGTCCCGTCCCTGGAGGAGCTGGGTGAGAAACCGAACATACACCCTGCACTTTATTAAGGATGTTTAGGTGCGTGGGCAGCAGGAGGAGGGGAACATACTGACCTCAGAGCGACCGCTGCAGCAGTGCAGTGAGGAAGAACACTGAGTGACAGCTGCTTTACAGATGATTTGGTCCCTGAAAGAGCTTCAGAAACTGGATTTCTGAAACGCTTACAAAAAGTCTAAAAGCCAGACTCTAAACCCGCCAGCCAAGTAATATTAAGACTACGAAAGACCCATAATCCATTGCAGTCTGCATTTAAAAACAGTATCTGATGTCTTGTCCCCTTGTCTACGTTAAAGTAAAACCCAGAAAGAGTAGAATTAAATTTGAACTTGTTATGTGAAATCTGACCAAATCTAAAAACAAATCCACGATGAAGAAAGATGTTTTCACGCCTCCACCTTCAGCATGAGTCAGGTCACGTGTTCGCCCTCTCTGAGTCTCTTTCACAGAAGTTTACAGTCCATTCATGCAGTTGCACCACAAACTGCCTTGCAGCCATCTGCCGCCGACACCTGTCTGAGATATTTTAACTCCTGCTTTACTCCAGCCAAGCTGTCATTTGTCCCCTAAATTAACCAGGTAACAGATTAACCGTCTCACACTCGGTCAGTCAAGATGTCTGGTTTCCATTCACAGGAGGCCACTTTCCATTCACGCTCTGCAGCCACCTGCCGCTCACACCTGCACCCACCGTCCCTCATGAGCTAACTGGGTCACCTGCTGCATTAAGAAAGTCTTACCAGACCTCGTGATTAGTGGAGCTCAGTCGATGTAAATTGGTCATTTATAAAATGCTGTGGATGTGAAAGGAGTTCCACGTTTAACCTCCTGAATCTGTTTGAGTGATGCGCGGCGAGCTGAGGCCGGGTGGACAGCAGTCAATGCTGAGCGGCTCCTGTGTGAAGCGCTGATCAATGTGGATCGCTCCGCTCAGGCTCAGCATCTGCTGCTTCACCTGCAGCCGGCTCCACACCAAACCCTGCAAACCCCAAACATCAGGATCATTTGTTAAGTCTGTCTGAATAAACTGAGAATCACAAGCAGGACAGAGAACGGCCGCCAGTTGCACATGTGCTCACGCTTTGTGTGAATTATGAGCAGGTGGGAGTTTGTGCTGAGGGCCGACATGAAGCTGCGCGTGGTGTTTGAGAGCGGACTCGTCCAGCACATCGGTTTGTTCGTAAACCATGGAGCTGTTTCAATGTTTTCAGGCTTTGACATCGAGGGCCTGCCGACAGCTGTGTGGCCGGGAGGAGAGACGGAGGCTCTGACGAGGATAGAGCGCCACCTGGAGAGAAAAGTTAGTTCTGCGCCTCCTGCTTGGACACTCTGTTATGTGAACAAACCCTTTGGGGACGTCACATTCGTTGTTTTCTTTGACGTGAAGAACAAACTTTTTAGACCCTCACAGACCGTAACTGATATGTGACATTCAATGTGAAGCCAGTATCTTAGACTTGTTCTCTGCATCTCTTTCATTCACCCGCCGTCTCTCATCTGTCCCTTCATGCCCGCCTCTGTCTCCCTCCAGGCCTGGGTGGCTAACTTCGAGCGTCCCAGGATGAACGCCAACTCGCTGCTGGCCAGCCCAACAGGCCTGAGTCCATACCTGCGCTTCGGCTGCCTCTCGTGTCGCCTCTTCTACTTCAAGCTCACAGACCTTTACCGAAAGGTCAGCTGACGGCTCATCCAGTGCAGCTCGATATGAAACACAGATATCTGGCTGCAGAGAGCCGTCACTGAATCTCCTGCCGTGTTTATTTCTCTCCAGGTGAAAAAGAACAGCTCCCCCCCGCTCTCTCTGTACGGCCAGTTACTGTGGCGGGAGTTCTTCTACACCGCGGCGACCAACAACCCGCGCTTCGACAAGATGGAGGGCAACCCCATCTGCGTCCGCATCCCCTGGGACAAAAACTCTGAAGCGCTGGCCAAGTGGGCCGAAGCTAAGACGGGTTTCCCCTGGATAGACGCCATCATGACGCAGCTGAGGCAGGAGGGCTGGATCCATCACCTGGCCAGGCACGCTGTGGCCTGCTTCCTCACCAGGGGCGACCTGTGGATCAGCTGGGAGGAAGGGATGAAGGTGAGGACGCGGGGCTGTGCAGTGGAGGGTGGAGGGGGGACGTCTCCTCGCAGAGCAGCTGCTTCTGACCTCAGTTTAATGATAATATTAAACTTATAATGATATAAGAGCGTCATCTGGAGTATGTAGTTCCTTATTTCAGTTGAATTCAAACACTAGCAGCCAAATCAGGCTCCTAAAAGGAGCAAAGATGTGCATCACTTCCCAGCTTCTCATCCCCTGAAAGGCCTCTCATCAGTCGCACAGTGAAACATCTGCCGCAGGCTTCAGGTAAACAGCTGGATAACTCTCCGTCTCTGCGCTGCAGGTCTTCGAGGAGTTGCTTCTCGATGCAGACTGGAGCGTGAACGCAGGCAGCTGGATGTGGCTGTCCTGCAGTTCATTCTTCCAGCAGTTTTTCCACTGCTACTGCCCCGTGGGCTTCGGCCGGCGCACCGACCCCAACGGGGACTTCATCAGGTGGGTACCTTTCCTGGCATCGCCCCTTGGTGAACTGCTGACCCTCCACCTGGATGGCACCCTTCCTCCCTCCGTCTCTCCGGACGACACACATTCAGGCAGACAGTTAGGAAACAGCGAGAGGGCAGGAAGGAAGTCAGACGTGCAGGGAGACGCAGGACGGACATGGCAGTAACACTCACAGCGCTAGACTCGTATCATCTCGTAGTACACACAAATACTTTAGCTATTTTGACCACAAGTAACACACACACACGCACACACAGCTCATACTCTATCCCAGGTGTAATCTAGCAGTGAGAAGCAGAGAGAGATGGAGGGATAAAGGGCGTCCCCCATCCAGATCTCTGGGTAAGTGACTGAACGAGGAACATCCTTCCCTCCTCTCTACTTTTTCGTTTTGCCCATCAGTCGTTTTCTTTCCGTTGAAACTTCAGCGCTTTAGTTTTTGGAATCAGGCATGTCCTCTGTGATAATGTCAGTGTCCACAGTGTACTTCTTTGCGTACCTTTTGATTGCTTGTGAATGTCCCTTTGGTGATTGTGTACGCGTGCGTATCTTTAGTTCAAACATGCGTAACTGTTGCCACCAGATGATTTTCAGCTCACAGAGTCGATGAGTTCTTCTGTCTCTGGATGTGGCTCTGTGTCTGTGTTTTGGGGGGATTGGGGGAACAGTTCAGCTATCCCTCTCCTCTTCGTAGATTGTAGCTGATTGCTTTTAAGATGATTGGTCGTTCTCGCCCCCTCGCCCACCCAGCGCAGCCGGGCCGCCGGCCGGGGCTGCCTTGGATGGAAGTCGGGGACTGAGTTGAGAAACCGGTGGTCATTTGTTTTTACTCACCTGTGCGACCCCGAGGGACGGGACTTTGCTCGCGCCCCAGCGGTACCCTCTGGGCAGGTTTGTAACTCGGTGGCGTCTCATTTCGTCAAAAGGGATTCTGACCGTTTGGTAGGGAAATGCAAACGCCTTGCTTGCATTCATTAGGTAGGGGACTATGAAGCATTCCCCAAAGGGTAGCGAGGAGAGGCGTTGGACCAGCTGTTGCTCTGCCATCGCAGTGACGCACGGTTGGCGCCGGTACTCGTTACCTGCGCTGTGCCACGCGAGTGGGTCCGTTGTCCAGGCGCTGGGCAAAGCCCCTCATCCGGCCCTTTGTGAAATGTTCAGTGGTGCTCTGCTTATGTGAATGCAGCCTTGCCGGTTCAGGTGGACCTGGAGCAGTGGCTGGTCAATGTCGGCACTGAGGACACAAACACAGACATACACACAACGAGATGCACACATTTAGCATTTCCCCTTCACCTGCGTCAAACAGCTGGACGCAGCTGATGGAAACGTCGCATCTCCTCACTGTTTCCACGTCTTCTTCCACTGTTTGAGGTGTGCACGGCGCTCTGTGCTGCTGGATGGAAACACACATTACTTTGCACTTCCTTTTGCCCGTTTTCTGTAGATTTGGTTAAAGTTTGTGGAGGGAAGCCTAAATCAGGTTCAGCTCCATCGGCTTTGAGGCTAATTAACTTTACAAAGCCTTAAAGGCAAAGACTGATGTCATTTTTATTCATGTTCCAACGTTCTCACCAGTGAACGGCTCTTCTTCTTCATAACGTCGATGTGTCTTAAACTACTTTTAAGCTCGTGCTCTTAGTAGCTGCATAAAACAGAAAAAAGACAGTTTAATTGTTAATTGCAGTTATTTCAGTGACAGTCGTCTACTAAAATTTCATGATGGTGACAGCCCAGAGATTTGCTTTAGGTCGCATTTTGTCTCATTAAAGCTCTTAAACCTTCTAAAGAAACTGCAAAATATGGATCACCACAGCGTGCACACACACACACACACACACACACACACACACACACACACACACACACACACACACACTGGCCGCAGACTCGAACACACCACCCGCTGTCCTCTGCAGGGCCACTTGTTACTGGCAGGTCACGGATCTTCCTGGCAAAAAGGTTGTCGTCCTTTTTGGTGAAATGAGGGGGCCCTCTAGTGGGCCGGCCCAGAGTGTGGCGCTGTGGTCGTGGGAGGGGACAGTCAGTCAGACCACTTAAAAGACAACCACCACAGTCTGAGGGACAGGGGGAGCAGGCATGAGCTCTTTTCTCAGTCCACCGCTGTCTGATGGGGGTGGGGGCCTGGAGCTGTGAGGTATAATGGAAGACTTCTGTCATTTGAAGTAGACGTTTAGCTTTAGTCTCTTTTGTCTGGACGGGCATCAAGTGAGGACACGGGGATGTGAAGGCAGAGCTTTGAGAAGATTAAACCTGTAAATGTTCAGACTCGGGATGTTTTTCAGCCTCCGCTGCCCCCCCCCCGATGGAAGGGCGGACAAAAAGGGAAGTCAACCACCAGGAAAGAGTGTTAACATTATTTTTTGTCCCGGGGTGCGAAAGAAGACGGAACAGATCTCTCAATGGCAGAACTTTTCCATCATACACCTGCTCTGGTCTGGGTTGGGTGGTGGGCGGGTGGTTGGGGGAGAGGGTGGGCGGGGGTCAAGACACTCTGCTTTCTAACCGCGTGTTACAGTAGACGTCTCCTAGCATCCATCAACCCGAACGGCAGTGAGCTCTCTAGCGACGGAGGCGGTCTCCGTAGAAACCGGAGCGCCGTCCGTCGTGTGTGTGCGCCGCCCGCGCCCCCACCCCCCTCTCTGCCTGTCAGCGCTGCGCCTTGCCGCTTCCCGCAGCTCCACTCGCCCACCCTCGTCTGTCCTGTCTGTCTCCCCTCCCCGGACTCGGTAAGGTCGGACCAAGCGCAGTAGGTAGGTGGCTTCTCTTTGTCACATGGAGCAAATCCACGACAGCCCAAAGGGGACAGAACTCCGTCCACAGGTTGGACTGTTGACTCCTCTGTGGTTCCTGTCGCAGTCAGGGCTTCATTGGCTTCATCTCTTGGAGGAGCACACTTTCTGTCTGCGGCGTGGCTGCTATCACACTAACTCACAGTAAATGTTGTTCGGGACCGCAGCCCCTCGTTCTTCCACCACGTTGTGAACTAAAGTCCTCACTGCGCACTGTGACGGTAACTCCCTTCAGTGCCACAGCCTCTAAAAGTTCACTCTCATGTACTGTAGCCATACTGTGCAGTGTTGTGGTTGTTGGTAGCATTCATTTTGTAGCACCCAGCGTGAAGTGCTGCAGACCAGCTGTCAGTTACAGAACATGCAGAAGCTGTGAGATTAAGACTGAAATGCATCTTGTAGCACCATGATTCACTCATAAAACTATCTTCTCAGATACATGCATCATGCATGAAATGCAGTTTTAAATGTGACCATTAAATCACGATACATTTCAAACTATTTGAAATAGCCAAAACACAAGTAAGATTTTCATTTATCTTGCTGCTACTATAAGGTGTTGTTTTTCACCCCTACGTCGCTCCTGCCCCTGATTTACTCTGTGACCTTCCTTGTCTTGTCGACACAAGCAAGCAAATCTAATGTCTCCTTGTGCTGCCAGACGATATTTACCTATCCTCCGAGGTTTCCCTGCTAAGTTCATCTACGACCCGTGGAACGCCCCGGAGTCCGTGCAGGCGGCCGCCAAGTGCATAATTGGCGTCCACTACCCGAAGCCCATGGTGCACCACGCAGAGGCGAGCCGGCTCAACATCGAGAGGATGAAGCAGATCTACCAGCAGCTTAGCCGATACCGGGGACTGGGTGAGAGATCGATCACTAAACGTCTGATAGCTAGCGCGAACAAACTAGTGCTGACGGATGGATCGTGTTGTTATCGTCGTCACAATGATGTCGACGCACTGATGAATGTTTTGCATGTTAGCATCCACACAGAATCATGCTCACAGTCACGTGTTAGTGCTTAAAATGTAATATAGCGTGCTTGCTAACGTGCTACCATTAGGTTTGTAATTTCACAAGCTAATCTGCTAACACGCACACGTTCATCATGCAACATTTGATATGCTGTCATGTAAACACGGTTACGGTGGTAAAACTCAAATATTTGAAATGGTGGCGTAAAATACTCAACCATGTTAGCATGCTAATGTTAGCAGTGGGAGTTTTAGAGCCTTCAAAATAAGAAGTGAAACACGTGTTTGTGTCTTTCAGGCCTGCTGGCATCAGTGCCGTCCACCAATGGGAACGGAAACGGAGGAATGATGGCCTACTCTCCTGGAGAGCAGCAGCCAGGGACCAACAACAACAACAATAACTCACACCGTGAGTCCGTTTCACGATAAGAGACGCGATGGTTCGCACGTGTTCGACCACTTCAGGTCACGTCTTTGTCCGTGTGATTCTTTCTTCAGTGCCTGGAGTGTCGGGGAGCTCCGTCGCAACGGGTAACGGCAGCGGGAGCATCCTACTGAACTTTGACAATGAAGAACAGACGAGCCCGAGCAGCACTGGACAACAGCAACAACGACTGCAGGCACTGCCACAACAACAACAACAACAACAACAACAGCAACAGCAGCAGCAGCAGCATGGTAGGATCCCCCGACCGCTGTTTCCTGTTAGCATGTCAGGAAGCTTTCAGTGTCAGCCTTCCACTGTAGCTCAGGTGTTTATAAGCTGCAGTACTTGCTAGTTTTAGAGGGCCTCAAAGGGCCTCAAAGGGCCTCAAAGGGCTCATCATCATGTCTGCAAAAGCATCCCGATGGTCATTTTTAGGTCTCCTCTGAAACACTGCATCAGATGATCACAGTCCGGATCCCTTGACCTTTCCCCCTTCACCAAACGAGGTTAAACATGTTGTTTTACCTGTTGATTGTGGTTTGTGCCATTGTTTTATGAGTGTACGATACTGAACTGTTGAGTTTAAAGTGTCTGTTTGATGCATCTGTCTGCAGGATACCACTCAATGCCAGACGCCAGCCAGACCATCACCAGCAGCTTGCTCTACCACGAGTTCGCTGTGCCTCAACATCCAGGTAGGAAGCAGAGAGGATCCTCTGCAGACGTCCAGCTTTGGATGGAAATGATGTGCATGCACTCACAGTCTAACCTGCAATGCTCACTTCATCAATCAATACTTCAATAAATCATAGTGTCATTTCTGAAATAGAATTTCAAAGGGAGGCATGAAGGTATTTGTGTGGTGTGTGTGAATGCTGCCACAAGAGGGCGCCTCTCTTCCTCCCCATTAGCCGTCACCTGCATCAGGCGCTCAGGTAACGATAACGCTTCTGTTCTTGCTCACTGGGACATTCAGGACTCCTTCTGCACACCAGAGGCATCACAGGAAAGAGGGAGCGTGAGTCGGAACGAGAGGGGTCGGGGGAGAAAGATCCGGCGTCCTGCTCCGTTCACAAGATGCAGAGGCAGAGTGCTGAGGTCAGGCTCCTGCTCACCGTTGTGCCCGGTGGTATTAGAGCTGTCAGGATGAGTGATCGTGCAATCAAAGTCCAGTGCTCAAGTTTTCTTTTCTGTTTTTGGTTATTGTTAAAATACTCCAAAAGAACAGTCGCTGAATTTCACACGTTTTGTCTCTGTGAACTTAAAGAAGAAGTTTTATTTTTGTCCTTAAATCCGTTTGAAGACCAAAACCAACGATGTGTTCAGTCCCAGAACTGTTTGTAACCCTTAAGTCTTCAATAACAGCTCATAACTTCAGGGTTTCCTTTTCCAAACTGCTCGCTGTCGGTTTATCGAACGTCACGCAGACACAGGGACATCTGTTGGTGGATTGATCCACGTTTTGTGCTCTTTCGAGCATTTGGGGCTGCAGGACAGTGAATGTGGGACTGACATGTATCAGACCTCAGCTCTGCAGGTGATGCTGGTTTGCAGGATCTTGTTGGTTTTGGTCTTTCCAGGCAGTTTGTTGACAGTAAAATAAAGCAGCTCTTCAGTCGCCTACAACCAAACTCAGTGTGTTCTGAGGCTGCATTAGGTTTAGCCAGGTGTACCTAATAAAGTGGCAGCTGAGTGTAGACTGTGACATAATGTAGATTTGTCAAACTGTCAGAGTTTTGGAAACAGGTGTTAGTGGGTAAAGGTATTTATCTCTCAGTTGTGTCGACCGTTGCAGGCCATGCTGTGTGCTGCGGTACGGCAGCTGATTGAGGGAGCGTATGGAATAAAACAGATGTTTTTCCACAGGATTATCAGCGATAATGTCCCGCTGCACCGTGACACATGTCACCCGCGGTGTGTGTTTTGATGCCGCTGATGTAATCACCCGTCACACTCCGTGATGAATTATAAATGTGACTGTTGAGGCGGTCGACTTTTTTAATTTCCAGCAGCGAGCAGTGAAAGTTGGAGTGACGGCAGGTGTTTGTTGTTCAGGCTGCACGCTGCCTTGGGCGTACTCCCACTACAAAACAAACACTTCATCACCTGGCAGTCTATTGGCAGCGCAGAGTCACCTATGGAAATGTCGGTCTGTCATGAGGTTGCCACGTTCTCAATAAAAAATACAAAGCAGATGTTTGAATTCAGAGCGTTAGCTATGCCAAACAAAGGTTTGAGTCAGCGTCGGAAAATGTGAAAGGAAGCGAGCAGGAAAAGAGGAGTCACACTTCCTCGTTCTGCAGAATGAGCTTTTCTCTCAGTAAACTCTCTTTTTTTCCATCTTTCCTGCAGACGACCTAGAGCAGGTGGAGCTTGGAGCGCCTGGATGCACGATGGAGTCACCACCCGGCCGGCGGAGAGAGAGGAAATCCCACTGTTTCCTCCGAACGCTCGCCGCTCCAGGCGCCGCCGTCTCCCCTCAGACTCAAACTGCTCTTTGTCTTCACCGTCACAAACTCCCTGGGGTGCAAACACAAAGGTGAAAATGTGATTTTTGGCTCTTGACACGATTTGTAAAAGGGCTTTCACACGGTGACGAGCTGAGGGGAAGAAAAAGACGCCTCAGAGTCTCAGCGCGGCGAATTCTTTGTACAAAATGAAAAGAAAAATAAAAAACTGTGTATTGTCTTAAAACTGCTGCCACCAGCCAGTGTATACTGTATGACCTCTGAAGCAGCTATCAGTGTAAAATAATGGAATATTTGTTTTTTTAAAAGCGGTCGGCCATGAACCTTCGCTGACCTGAAAGCACCACGCTCCGTCTCACGCTCTCGCTCTCAAACATGTCCCGTAAGCGTCTTAACGTGGAAAAACCCTCTTCATAGTGATGTTTTTACGTTTCTCTGCTCGTGTTGTTGAGATCAAACGTGTGTAAATAAGATAATTCTTTTTCAAACTGTGTATTAACCCTGATCTCTCCAGGCGAAATGACCAAACGCTCACAGTAACAGCCCGGCAGCTCGTTTCAGGGACTCGATTCGTCGATCGAAGCAAAATTAACCTGCAGATGTTCTGATGATCGATTAATCGTCTCGTTAGACATTGGCTGCTTCCAGCCTCTGAAGTGTAAGAATTCGCTGCTTGTCTTTAGGAAATGAGGAGTTTTTGCTTTGGAAAACAGTGATGAACAATTTCTTGACATGTTACCGGCTGAATTAGCTGCTAATGAAAACAATGGTCAGCTGAACATGAGTCGTTTCTCAGCTCCTGTCTCAGTCTGTGGACACACAGAGTCCTGTAGGTGCTGGAGGTCCTGCTGGCGAGCGAGCGTCTTCTCCTTTCTGACACTAACGCGTCTGTTTGCAGTTTGTCTGACGGGAACATCAGCCAGGTTAGCTCTCGGCGTCGCTCGTGTTTGTGTCGGCAGCTAAAAGCAGCGATTGTCTGACTTTAAGGCGTTCAACACGGCAGAAGACAAACAGCTCGTTAAAAACATGTTTACAGTGAATAAAACTGCCTTCAGACAGCAGCATTATGGGTAACTGAGGTCACCGGACACAGGAAGTGAAACTCTTCTTGAAGTGATCGGTTGGAGAATCGTTTAGGCCTTTAGTTGAACATCAGTCAGACATGAGCAGGCTCTGTTCTGCGTGCTCACTGAGGGTCACCGGCTCTTTGCCGCCGGCCCATCTTCATCGTTAGCTGCTTTGTCATCCTCACTCTGCTTCTCGTTGATAGTCGTCTCTGTGGTTTCAGGACCGGTAGAACTTTTTTATGGCTCAGCTCGACGATCCTCCTCCAGCCTTTTTAATTTGACTTCCCTTCAAAAGTCGGTCACATTTTCACCTCTCTGTTTCCCCCGCCGATCTTCATCGTCTCTAAAACGCCTCAAAATGCCTGAAGGAGTCGAGAAGCAGTGACTTTGGAGAATCTCTGAGGCTCTCTGGATTGTTTCTTTGCTGTACAAACAACCAAAAAAAAAGGTCGTTTTGGGAGAGGATGTGGTCAAACCTGCCAGAAACCACCAGGATGGAGAACACGGGCGGCAGGGTGCGAACTCCTCTTTCTTTCTTTTTTCCATCACTTAAACACTCGAAAACTAAAAATCAGCAAAGACTCGTACAAACGCAGACGGACTGTAAAACCAACGAACGGAAGACAACGAGGTGAGAAAAGAAAGAAAGAGGCGGCGCCTGAAGCCTGCTCCCTCGTTCCCAGCGACGACGTGACAAGCTGTCAGAGGAGAGGAGGTCTGGAAAGATCTCGCTTTTTTTAAGATTTCATATAAAAACCAAAAAGCTGCAAAACAAAAAGGAAGAAAAAAAATGAGTCGACACAAAAACGGATCCAAATGAGCCGAATTCTGTCAGCGCAGCAGAAACCAACATTCCTCAGAAACGAGCGAACCCTCCCCATGAAGGATTTCTACTACTGTACAAGCAGTTCAGCAACGCGCCGCCGCCGCAAAACGACCACGATCTGACGGGTCGCAGGAGGGCGGGCGCCAAGCTGAGGCGGGAGGAGTGTGTAACAGCGCGGGAAAGATGAAGCTGGTGTCTTATTTAGGTCCCATCCCTCCTCCACTATCACCTTTACTCCTGGTGAGATGAATGCAGTTGAACTGAATCAGAGAATGTATGATTCCCCTGTAAAATACACCCAGCAGCTGATGTGAATACACACACACACACACACACACACACACACACACACGCACGCAAAACATTCACAACCTCACAGACAAACACTGTAAATTCTCAAACTAAAGCCGACTCCATTTTTAAAGCCAGTCAGCAGCTCTTGAACCAACAGCTCGGTGTGTTCTGCTGCTTTTCATCATTCTAAGCTGCTGTCAATCAAAGTCAGCACTTCCTGCTGGTGTTTCAAAGTAAAAGCTCTTCAGAGAAGGTTAGCCGTGACCATCTGCGGCCCTTTAACGCTCAGGTGGAAGAAGCGTGAACAGCTGCAAGAGCGAAGGAGCCGTATGTTTGAATTTATGGCACATACACACACTCCTATTGATCTTGAATTATTCTTTTACACACACACACACACACACACACACACACACACACACACACACACACACACACACACACACACTTCTGAATGGTTAGACAGGACAGAAGTGAAGCCTGACTCCATCAGTCACCATGAAACTCGACCTTTTGCGTAAACTTGTGTGTGTGAGCCACAAAATCGTCCCGTGACATTTCCATTTGGCCGAACGCTCACTTCCTGCTGTCGGCAGATGCTGTAGTAAGCGACCAATCAGAACCTCCGGACAGTGGAATTAAAGACCGGGCCCCCCGATGAAGGCTAAGCCGATGGGGGCTGTCGATGTGTGATGGCGGATTCTCTCCTGAGAAAGTTCTGGTTTCAGTGGAGCCGTGATGACTCGTGTCAGTGTACAGTACTCGATATTTGTCCATCTGTGGTCGTTCCAGCCTCGACTTCAGGAGTAATTTAGAGGGTGGGGGTAAATGGGAGGGAGGGGGAGATAGAGTATTGTGTTGGTTCTGTATTATAATTCTATATGTTCTCAAGGGGATTTGGGCATCAGTAGTTTTTTGTAGCTTTATCTCTATGGAAACAAATCGAACCAAGTTTTTATTTTTGCTTCTTTTTTTTCTGTTGTTCCTCCTTCTGTGACACGAAGGCGAAAACAGACGCCATCTATCATCTCTGTAATATTATGCTCTTTCTCTGTCTCTCCTTGTGTTGTGAAAGGCTTTTCTTGTGCTCGATCAAGTTCATGACAGGAAATTAAAATGGTTACAACCTGACATCTTTTGGCGTTGTCGTCTCCGTTCACTTCACGCCTTCACGCTGCGCCCAGATTCAACGCATAACACCTCCTCCTGGATCTCACCTGCTGCTAAACTGACCTGCCTGCACTCATTGTTTGGCGCATTATGAAATCTAAAACACGACAGAGGAGACCCTGAACTGTTGACCAGCTGAAATCGAACATCAGCCAAGAATGACAGCAGCAGTTGGTCTCCTCAGCTCCCAAACATGAGCCTGGCCCCGTTTTTAAGAAGCGTGTTGTTGGCATCAGATGCAAAGTGAGATATCAGTTTCAAACACAATGTCATTCTTCTCTTTGTGCTGTTCTCAGTTCGACCACTCAAAGCTTTTACAACACAAGCCTGTATTCACCCACAGTCATTTGATGGCTCGGCCGCCTGCTCATCACAAGCTGTTTAACCATCCACACACACACTGCGGCCACAGACAGTGTGAAGGTGCCACTTTGGGCTCAAACAAAATAACCATCATTATTGCATAAGTAACAATAAGCTAATGATATACGACATGAATACGCTCACAGTGTTGGGGGGGTGAGATATGTGCTCGTCTGGAAGCTGCAGGCAGGATGCTTTCAGAGATCTCTATCTCACTCAGAAAAGCACGGACGGTCTTATTTCACACTTTGTATGCACCCTCAGGCCAAACGCTGTCTTAACCACAACACCTTTTTAGCCTGTGACTCAGCAGAAGTAAAGCATGTCGCAGCTTGGACCAGTGAATTAACACTGATATCTCGTTTCATCTTCTGACCTCAGATCCAGACGTCTTTGGAGGATGCCGTGTGCGATGAGGGATTTATGGTCAGTCATTTAAACAGTTTTCAATGGCTGACGTTTTGCTGATATTTGATGGGTTGCCAGGGTTTTTTTGCTGCTTTACAGTTCAACGAATTCCAGAGAGAGATTCTAAATGTGGCATGCCCCTCAAAAATGTTTCTTCTGATCAGATCAAGTGAAACTTAGCTCCTCGAAGCGGGCTGAGGCAGGCTGAGACAGGCCTTTTCTACGGTCAAATACATGACTGCAGTATTTTGTATCAGGCTTATGCCATGACTGAAACATCACACGTAATCTAATGAGGAAGAAGTTTTAAAAAGCCCTATCATCATTATTCCATCCTCGTTTCAGTCTGTCATGGCGGTGTTTTCCATTTTCAGGTAAGAGTGGGAGCCATGAATGCTCTAATGTTTTTAGCCATGCTAGCAACAGGACAACAACAACAACATCTCAACAACTATTTGATAGATTTCTACGACATGTTGCACAGACAGTCATGGTGACCAGAGGATGAATCCTAGACTGTCGTGACCTCTGACTGTTCCTCTAGCGCCTCCCACAGGTCATGCTTTTAATTTTAGATTAGATTAGATTAGATTAGATTAGATTCAACTATTGCCATCATCAACAAAATGCAGTTTAGCATCTAACCAGAAGAGTCATAATATCCAAAATATAAATAGCATGTGCTAAACATTCCCATGTTAGCATCACCGTCAGTGTTAGCATGTTGCATGCTGGCCTTGAGCTAAATGCACCACTGGGTTTAAGCAGAGCCGGCTCCACGGCCCGCTTGTAGTCTTGCTTTGTTTAATTTTGGCTTTGGAGTTTTTTAAGGTATCTTGCATGTTTTCTCGCATGATGTCTGGTGCTGACAGCAAGGATTTGAAAAAAATACAAATTCTAAATATTGGTTGAAATTAAGTTCATCTTTTAAATCAGTAATTATTACACCGTGTCTCGAGCAAGTCTCTGAAAATGAATTTTCATAGAGGTGGGAAAGTAAAATCAAAGAGGCTGTGGCAAGTTCAACGTGGTCCTTTAAGGGTAAACCAATACCTGTGGTGGAGTGTAAAGTGCCAGCAGTTGATGTTTTGTAGTGAGAGTAAATATTTGTTTCATCACAAACATTTATTCTTGCCAGGTCTACTGAAACTGGTTGCACCATCCTCAGGGCAATGCATGGCGGGTTTCAGCACAGGTTTCATAATCTGACAGCAATGACACATCTGCTCTCTTTACACATACCGCAGGAGATTCAAAATGACAAAATAGCATATTTGTATTCGGTCCTTCCATTTAAATCCACACAGATAATGACCTCATGCACCTGAAGCTGGAAAGTTTAATTACTCACAGATTTTCAAAGTAAACCAGACTGAGACCAAAATAAGCAAAACAAGTTTATTCATGTACAAGTTTCAACTGCAGGGCAGTTCAAAGTGATGTATGTCAAGCATAAATGCATGAAGAAAAGACATTAAAATAAGATTTAAAAGAGTGAAATAAAGTAGAAATAAAACAGAATACAAAGTACAGTGCAGTGCAAGATGTGAATAGTAAGCATGTTGTGTTCATGGTCACTCATCCATATAAATAGAAGACGGCTGAATGAAATGTCCTTCTTCATGGGCCCACGTTGCCTTTGGGCCTTTCTGTGTGGAGCTTGCATGTTCTCCTCGTGTTCACCTGGGGTATCCTCCATTTAAAAAAAAAAAAACACTAAAAACATGCAAGAAGATCACCACCTGACCAATGGTGACAACAGGAACTGGTCCCCGGGTGCCGCCGTCGGCTGGCAGCCCACCGCTCCTGGTCTGCTGCGGAGGAAGGACGACCAGGATGGGTTAAATGCGGAGAAAATAATTTCATGAAGCATGGCGTGTGTGCCGTCTCCTCCCTGTAGCATGTGTGTGCTGTGATTAATAAAGCACAAAATCTTAAATATCTCTAATATATCCGCAGTGGAGTGTTCAGGGCAGTATGTACTGTGGAGAGGGTTCAGTGAGGTCAAGACGGTGGATGTGATGCATCTATCCTTTTTTGGACCAACACCGGCTGCAGTTGGTCCAAAATGGTGTCGCTCGGCTTTTAACTGGGACTAGAAAGCGGGAGCATATAACACCAGTCTTGGCATTGCTTCACTGGCTTCCTGTTCATTTTAGAATAGTTTTTAATGTTTTATTTCTTGTTTTTAAAGTTTTACATGGGTTGGCCCCACCTTATTTAGCAGACCTTATTCAGGTCCACAAACCTAATAAAGGCCTGAGGTCGTCCAGTCAAGTGGTCCTGGAGGTCCCCAGATCCAGACTCAGGACTAAAGGTGACCGAGCCTTTGCCACTGGACATTAGGGCTGCTCGGACTGTGGAATCTTTTAAGTCCCAGCTGAAGTCCCATCTTTACTCGGTGGCTTTCAGTTCAGTTGGGCGTTGACATCCTGGCTGCATATATATTGCCTTTCTTCATTTTATGTTCATTTATGTTGTTTTTGTAGTGCTTAGAAGTCTGTAAAGCACTTTGGTCAACTTTGGTTGTTTTTAAATTTGCTATATAAATAAAATTGACCTTGACCTAATAAAGTGGCCAGTGAGTGTATATACTATGTAAAAATGTGCAATATATACAAAAAGTTTATAAAAATAAAGTTGCCTTTAGAATGATGGCTCAGTTCCCTGAATTGCACATGATAGGATGGATAATAAAAATAGTGTTTTGTACTTAACAAAAGAGAATATATATCTCTGTGAACATCTGACCCCAACAGCTCTTCCTCTGGAGCTGTGGCAGTCAAAGTCAAAGTGAACTTTATTGTCAACCAAACAATGCAACAGGTGGTTAATCAGAGGATTGAAATTGCATTTCTCCATTCTCCAATGTGCAAGTAATATGTAACACACAACATATAACATAATAGTGCAAACAGACAACAGCACTGGACACAACATATACAGACAGACAATGGACATATGATTTATATAAAATCTTCACAGTGTGCAGAGTGTGGTCCAATTTTGAGGTATGTTATTGAGGTGCAATAATAAAAGATGGAATATAGAAAGTGCAAGTACAGAAGCAGCATGGGGAAGCAATTGTAAACATGCATGATATTGTGCATTTAAAGAGCATAGTGCAAACACTGAGTTATTTTGACAGTCGGGTTGTGTAATGATCATGGGACTGATGGCCTGTGGGAAAAAGCTGTTTTTGAGTCTGGTAGTTTTTCCATGTCATTCTGCAGTAGCACTTTCCAGTTGGAACCAGTTGGTGTGCTGGGTGGGTGAGGTCTTTGATGATATTGCTTGCTCTCTTGTAACAGCGGGATGGGTATAAGTCCTGGATTGCCGGTTGGGGTGATCTGGTGATCTTCTCCGCTGTCCTCACCACTCTCTGTAGGGCCTTCCTGTCTGCAGCAGAGCAGCTGCCATACCAGACTGACAGACCGCTGCTTAGAATGCTCTCAATGGCAGCACCTGCACACACTGTTATTGTTTTCCAGGTGAGCCAGGCTTAGGTGGAGTGCTGTTGCTATGGCATCATCAATGGAATTTTTGGGGCGGTATGCAAACTGGAATGAGTCAAGTGTGGAGAGGAGACAGGAAGTTATGTCGGCCTTGACCAGCCTTTCAAGGCACTTCATCGTGATGGGCGTGAGTGCTATGGGTCCGTAGTCATTCGGTGTTGAGGCTGGGGATTTCTCGGGTAGCGGTATGATGGTATGGTAGAGAGGTGATGTAGATGTCCGTGAGAACATCAGCAAGTTGGTCAGCACACTTGGACTGAGTGACTGCTGTAGGCTGAGAGCATTTATTCATTTTTGCATTTTTATTTAAATGATTTTATTCTTATCAGTGACTTCCATGGAGGAAGTTCAGATCCACATGTATCCTGTGACTCAAACACCAAACAGTAATAAAGCGCGGGACTGCTTTCCATGTGTGTGGGTGTGTGTGTGTGGAGGGATTCCCTGTATACATACTTTAAAATTACAAATACCACTCAGTATGGATAAAGACCCCAGCAACAAAATAGCAACAGCAACACAATAGCAACAGCAACACAATAGCAACAGCAGTGAGGAATATGCTTTCCATGCTGTGTTTTGTTTCACTCTCCCACTCTGCTTTTAATAATGCAAAGCGACAACACATCCAAGGTCTTCCCCAGGAGAATATAATATCTATATAAAAACGACAACGAAAACATATCATATTGATGAAATGCCAACGTGTGGTTTAATCCCAGCAAACTCATGACAGCTGCCCACACCTGCTTCCAGTTAATCTCTTTATTTTTCAGTATTTTTCATATTTCTGTGGAAATATCCCTTGTGTACTGTATGCTGTCTGTCAGCGCGGTGCTCTCTGACCAAAATGCCAAGACTTGTTGTTGGAGCAATGCCAGGTGGGACATGAGGATAGCAGGAGAAAGGACTGACTCGTTGTCAGAGGGAGTAATTTCATCAACTTTCAGCATCGTGCCAAGTTACAAATCAGCCCTTCAG
Organism: Chaetodon trifascialis; assembly: GCF_039877785.1. Classification (NCBI taxonomy): domain Eukaryota; kingdom Metazoa; phylum Chordata; class Actinopteri; order Chaetodontiformes; family Chaetodontidae; genus Chaetodon; species Chaetodon trifascialis. The sequence continues at coordinate 2,170,186 of NC_092063.1, read as the reverse complement.
ACCCTTCGCATCACCTGCAATATACAGGTATGAAAATGTATCCACCTCCACATTCAATAGCCCACAAAGAGATGAAAGAAAGCTTGTTAGTCACCTCCATACTCGTGTGTTCTGGTCAGGGTTTCACCCCCTCGGCGGTGGCCTTGGAAACATAACGTCCAGTTGATTCATCACTAAGCAAGTTGCTGTTAGCTGACCTGGTTACCAATGTGTAAAAATACAGATGTCCTTCAGGGCAGCTACCCGAGGAATTACATCCACAGTGGACAGTTCTGCACCTCACAATTTACATCCAATGCAAATGTCGAACGCCAACACAGGAAGCAGTGTCTTCTAGTGAGGCAGACAGTGTCTGACTCTCATGCAGAATACAGGATTTCATGTCCTGTCACAGACCTGCTGCTTTTATTGACCAGATAACTTTTCCCCAACATTAAAAACATGATTGTGTTGCAGAAGCCTAACCATACTGTAGCCATGTTTTATTTGCCATCATTTCCTCACCCTAAAGTTCAACATTTTGGGCTGCATGCTCAATCGGTTTCTGGTGGAGACTTAAATGAGAAGATTGGTGCCACTCCTGTGTGCGTCCATTAGATATAAGGCTAAATCCAGCGGTCAGCTAGCTTAGCTTAGCACAAAGACTGGAAACAGGGGGAGCGGCTAGCCTAATTTATCCCGCCATATCTTGTTTGTTTTATCCGCATAAAAATTATGTCATCATGGGCTGTGTCTCATGTGTCTCTCTGAAACGCGAAAGGAAAGTGGAAAACCTGTTATTAGTGTTACACAATCGATCATGAAACTGGTTCAGCTCATTCTCTGAGGCAGCGTCAGCTCATTTTACAGAAACCACAAGCAGCCAGAGCTCTCACCATGAAGGATGTGTGATGCAAGACCAGTTTCAGAGGCAGTAAAGGCCGATCTAATATCACCCAACCCATTAAAAAACAGTCAAATGGTTGTCGAAGAACAATATTAATCAATAATATTAATTGAATAAATTAAACAGACCTTCCTGGGCGAGCATAGAGCCATTACAGGGGGACATGAAGTGAAAAAAGCTGGATTAACATGCCACCGTGTTGACCTTCATTTCACCAAAATCCAGCTTATCAGTTCCTTCTGTCATCAATAACGATTGATAAACATTGTGGCGCTATGCATGAACTTTTTTCAGCTTCTGAGGGGATGCCAGAGCCAGTGCTATATTCAACTCAATAATAAAGAAAACAAAGAAGAAAGCTTGGGAATCAATGGCTGACCACTTCCCAGTGATTAATTTAACCATCATGCCACAGTTTCAGTGATTCATTTAACCATCATACAAACTTTCCATCAATCTCAGGCCTCAATGAATGAATGAGTATTGGCTGAAGTCATTATGAGGGGACGGCGCATTGCAAGATTTCCTATTTTGTCAGGAAACACATGAGATATGTTGTAACATACGGTGAGTATCAACAATTCCTCATGATGAATACGAAGCGTCATTCGACAGAGCTCTTCCAGGAGGACTAATTAGAGTTCGGTTTGAGTTCAGATGATTTCAGTCTGCACACAACAGAAACACACATGCTTACCTGTGAGTAATGCCAGTAATACAGCTGTGTTAACAGCCAAAACCTGCAGGATGCTTTCAGCTGGATGACAAAGAGAGTCTATGGGAAATAAACTGAGTGTTAATGTGAATTTATTTTTAGTGAATTCTGGGGAAATCTTGACTAAAACACAGCTGCTGCTGCTGCTGCTGCTGCTGCTGCTGCTGCTGCTGCTGCTGCTGCTGCTGCTGCTGCTGGACCAGCCGCGTTTTAGCCTCTCTTAGCATCTCGTTTTGGTTTTGCAGCACATTTGCTGACTGCTTCAGACTCACCAGCCCGGATAAACCCACCGCACACTACCTAACGCCAAACAGCACCGTCAGCCGCTTAGTGAAGCTTGGTGGCACGGTGGGACAAGTGGTAACACTGTCGCCTCACAGCTAGAAGGTCCCGGTTTGAATCCCGCTGTGGGCGCTGGTGGCGTGTCCTCCACCTTCAGAGCCTGCTGCTCGAGGAAAAAGGGGCCTTTCTGTGTGGAGTTTGCATGTTCTCCCCGTGTTCACCTGGGATATCCTCCATAAAAATACCCCCACTAAAAACATGCAAGAAGATCACCACCTGACCAATGGTGACGACAGGAACTGGGTCTCTGGGCGCCGGCCGGCTGGCAGCCCACCGCTCCTGGTCTGCCACGGAGGAAGGACGACCAGGACGGATTAAAATTCACCAATTGCATGGCGTGTGTGTATGTGCATGTAACATTGTGTGACAAATAATGGGGACTGTCCCTCCGATTCTTCTTCTTCTTCTTCTTCTTCTTCTTCTTCTTCTTCTTCTTCTTCTTCTTCTTCTTCTTGTAAAATTCACATCTCAGATACTTTTCTCATGCGTTGGTGGAGACCAAACAGGACAGGACTAACAGGAGAGGGAATGTGTGTCCACTTCATGTGTAAATTGGAAGGATTTGTGTACTATTATAAGTCACTGGGTTTTTCTTCTCTTTTACTTTTTTTGGGTGGGAGGGGGGCATTTTTGACATTATTGGACCATTCAACAGCTTGCAGTCAGACAGCAAACATGGGGGGGGGGGGGTGACATTGAATTGGCGACGTGGCATGCATGCTAACGTTTTTTATTCACTTTCTTTAATGAAGGTTTTGAGAGGGAGATATATATCAGCTGTTTAGAAACTTGGTGCCATTTCAGATAAAGCTCTCACTTGAGGTTAACGTGTTGAATATAAAATGCCAAAACTAAGAGCGGACAGCTTTGACCCTAGCCCACCTGTTTGCTCCTACATGCAGACACACGCCTCAAAACTATCAGGCTCTAAATTCGATCCTTGCTTACTGCCCAAACTCTGAATGCTTTACCACTGATTTATTTTAAAACTTATTTACTGGTTTTGAATTTCCTGAGTTCACTGAAAGCAAGTTAGCTGAAGACAAAATGCATCCATGAGACGGCGTAGGCGGCAGACCGGTCGCCACACGCCTGTTGACAGCGCAGGGAAAGCCTGCTGTGTGGGCGTCTGTGTAGGCTTCCCCCAGCTGAATTCAGTGGAAGAGGTGGCTCTGTGTCATGGGGGAAGCTGTGGGATCCCCGACCACGCCTTCAGGAGAAATCCCTCTGAGTTTTCCCTGCGGATGTTGTGGGTGTTTTTGTATGGAAGCAGGAAAAGCAGACAGATGACAAAGTTTTCTACTACACATGCATTTTGTTTAGTCTTTCTGTCTGGTCATGTGACGCAACACTCGACAATGTCAGACAACAGTGGGTTCAAAAAAATGCAGGCATCTAAAAGTGAATCAGAGATTTTGTAAATAGAATTATTTAACGATCCTGTCCATTCAGAAAGAAGTTTTTCTCCTGGTTCCTTCAGTTGAATGTTTGAGCTTCGCTGTGCACAATGATGTATGTGCAGTTTGGCACTCAGTGACATCACCAACACTCTGGAAAGCTGGTCCAGTTTCACTTCACACAAGCGGGAGGTGGAAACTGAAAATGGACTTTTCAGGAGTCCTGTGAAGTATTTTATTGTCATAGGTTGAGGATGTTTTGAGGGATGAGTAGATGTAATTTTAAGGATTTAACAAGATAATAGATCATTTTTATGGTCAAAGCACAGTGTCCTATAGACATCTTAAAGCATGTCTGAAGTGGATCTTTAATGGAAAATATCAGCTCGATAACTTAGCAGGAGGAAAATGAATCCAGCTGTTATGAACTTAATTCGTTTGAGTGGCAATTCCTGCATGAAAGGTGCTAAACCAATAAAGTTCGTTATAACCATTATAACGGTCAGTATGTTGGGTCTTGCATTGAGGTTATTGCAGGTTTGGGTTGTAACTAAAAGCATAAAACTCTGCTGACAAAAACGAATTTACTGTGAAAGAAATAATACAATAAACTTTATTTATACAGCTCTTTTCTTAACCACGTCACAAAGTGATTTATACAAATAAAGACAGAAAATAACATGAATAAGTCAGACCTCAAACATTCATACTGAGGACGTTTTAATGGCTTTGAATCTCTGATTGACGGCAATCAATTGATGTTTTTTTTCAGTCAGTCTAAATGCAGCCAAAACAGAGTGATAAAACAGATAAAACACGTGTGCGCACGCGCGCACACACACACACACACACACACACACACACACACACACACACACACACACACACACAGTCAAGGACTCATGAGGGAATATCAGACCGAGATGATAATATGCTGTTGGCTGCAGCTCATGATGTCCGCCTCCACTGATTTCCCCCCCATGCAAATGCACCTTTAGTCACTGCTGTGACGGAGTATAAAAACAGCAAAGGTGCACTGAGGCAGACACCTACAGCTCTCTGACAGAGATTAGCAGCCAGCCAGACTGAGCTCAGGGAGGATAAGAAGAAGGACAGATCCCGTTTCCTCAGCTTCCAAGGCATTTGTTTCTGCGTGTCAGCCTCAGCATGAACTTCACGACTCTCCTGGTGAGTAAATAATGAAAGAAATATTAGACTACAGGCCATCTTTTCACACTTAACAGGCTGAAACGAGAAATCAAAATCAACTCGCCCTCTAGACATTCATTTCTGTCTGCAAATGCAGGCAGCACAGTAACATTAGACGGGATGCTTTCTGCCTCCAAGGAGAGGACAGAGGGAGCAGTGATTTGGCCTTGAAGGACACCTAAAAACCGTAGTGTGCAAGGACTGAAAATAGCTTTGTCGAGGACTGGTAAACCTGAAAACATGACCTTCCAAGAATCATGTTGACTGCAAAACTCATTAATACACAGAACCGTAAAAGCTTTTTCATTCAGAAGATGCTATCAAGGAGCCTGATCTCAAAAAGTTATGATTTGGCTATTTTTGTGAAAGCGAATCGCAGACGTTGATAATGCAACTCTAATATTTCTACATTCATCTGTGTTTCCAGGTTTTCCTTGGAGTGATGGGGACAGTGTGCAGCAGCCCCGTCTGTCCTCATGACTGTGAATTGACTGAAAAGCATCACCCGCCGAACTTCAAACACTTGTTGGACCTCCACAACTCTTCAGTGGCACCCTGGAGCCTAAGGTGAGTGTTCTTCCAGGAGAGAGGAGAGGAACCCAGCGTCTTCCTCAAACCCAAGCAGAGTGTCAAAGCTGCTCTTTGCTAAGGCTACAGTCAGTGCTTTCACCTTTTAGCAGGACTAAGGGCCAAGCTATGATTGAATAGAACAAGTTCAAGAAATCAACAGTGTTCATCGTTGCTCCAAACTTGGAAGTTGTGGCGAAAAGACACTTGTTTTATTTTAAGAGTTTTGCTTAAATGAGGGAAAACAGTCTCTCCTAGAAGGTCTTCCTAGTGTTGTATCTGGTTGTTCTTATATAATAGATGAGTCAAGATTGTAAACAGAAGCTTCAGACTCTGTTTATGTTCTCACCTCTGCACAGCTGGCCAATCACAGGTGTGAACGTCATGCTAGTGGCTCTCATAAGCTCTATTTTGGCACAGTGGTGCTTTGAGCTAAAAGCTAACGGAAAAATCTTGGACAATGAAATGATGTGAAGTCAGGGGATCACCAAACTTATCGTAATTCATCCTGTTAGGATCATGAATGTCTGCCCCGAATATCATGATCATCCATCTGATATTTGTCGAAATGTTTCAGTCTGGAGCAAAGTGGTGGACAACTGCCGCTGGTATGAGATCCCATGATGTTAAATTAAATAAAGACATAGTGATAACTGCAGGGGGAATTGTATAAAATGATGAAGATTGATGCAGCTGTGCAGCCAACAGAATAAGAAAACGTCAAAGTTGAAATCCAAATCATCCAACCAGTCCTACTGTCCCTTAATCCACCACGTCCACCTTTGTTCCATGTCTCCATTCATTCACGGACATTTCATTTTCCATTTGCTCAGACTTGATGGTGAAGAAGGCCGGGAGCCGCAGTGGATCAGCTATGCTGCGTGCGAGGACTGCACTGTGGAGCACATGATCGCCAAGCCCATCTACCTCAGCATCTCAGTCTACAGGATGATGCGCCACAGCAATTCCTCTGCCTGGTGCAGGTGTCCCTACAAGCTGGCCGTTGGTTGCACGTGTGTCAGGGAACAACAACAATGACCGGCGGCCTCCAGGACCAGTCATCGTGCTTCATGTAGGAGCAGTTATGTTGCAGTAGCAGAAGTAGGAAAGAAAATAGCTTCAATATAGGACTCGCAATTTTCAGCAACTTAATTTTTACTATATAAAGAGATACATTTATCTATATGTATTTTTTCTATATATTTCTATATAACTCCGTCCTTTATGAGAGGCTTATATAATATGATTTCATTGAGGAAACAGTCACAGCTGCAGTTGTATGTGTGTCAGTGACATGAATTAACTAGTAACATGTTTTTTTACATGTGATTTCATAAGTTGCTGAATTTTTGGCAGTAAATTTCAGAATGCTGTGTTTTCATGGAGAAAAGTTTTCTTGTGGAAAAACAACTACACATCCTTTGTTGGGTGCGATATGCAGCGTGTGTATGCCACACCTTTGTTGCATGTAGTATATAATCTGCAAAAACAACAACATATAGTATATTTGTGTTCAATACAAATGTGAAATCTTTTTTGCATTATGTGCATTATAAAATTCTTGAGTTTACTGCACCCCTAATAAACTATTAAATCCAATCAATATGTTTGGACTATTTGTACTTGACATATACACTACATGAACCAAAGCACCTGGTCACCCCTGTCCACATACTTTTCTCTTTTGGAGCTGTTTTTCATGGTCTGGGCTCGGGCCCCCAACAGTTTGGTGAAGGTCCATTCCTGTTTCAATATTCCCACTCTGGTGTGGAGGAACTGGCCTGGTCTGCACAGAGCTCAGACCTCAACAACATCCAGAACCTTTTGAATGAACTGCAGGCGGACTTCGAGCCACGCCTCACCGCCACACGTCCGTTGGGCCTCACTGAGGCTCTGGTAGATTCACATCAACATAATTCTATCAAAATAGCCTCTGCTACTATAAAAAAAATCACCATCATTCATGTTTCATCATTCAGTTTTTAAATTGTGACAAAAAAGAAAACTATTTCAAAGGTTTTGTAATATAAGAAGTTGAAGAAGTATTCATGTCATTTACTTATTGTAAAGTAAGTTGTATAAAATCACTCATATAAACGTGCAAATGCAAATACAAATACGAAAGTCTTGGATTCAAAGTTTTACTTATTTGTTTATCAGCAAAGTACTCACTGTGCAGAATGACCCGTGTCAGTGTTATGATAGTACATTAACGGCTCATTATTATTATTGATGCATTATCATATGAGCAGCAATTTGCTTGTTAATTTTACCTACTTTTTTGTACTTTTTGTACACAACATCTTAAAGTATTAGTGACTGTAGGTCTATAGGTATCAAATAAATGTCTTTCCATCTGACATGTGGTGGAGGACAACCTTAGAATGGAAATGGAAATCCTTCAGTAAACGTTCAGTATATTCTAGTATATTCTCTGAGGCTTTTAATCATATTTCATCCACCTAACTTCAGTGGAACTGAGGGGTTCAATCCAAACACTGGAGTGCATCATTCTGGTTGTATTCACAGAATCCAGCAGGTGGCGACAAAAATAATCAATGACATATTTTTACTTCCGGGTCAGCAGCTCTTCCTTTCCTGTCGGCCATTCGTCGTATACGGTGAGTGACTGCTGAGCTCTCGTCTTAAAAATGTCTAAAAGTCGTCATCTCTCCCCACATAACCGTGATTGCTGTCAGATTTGTCAAAGTTAATGTGACGATGTAATTGTAGATGATGTTTTGGGGGGCGTTTAGCAGAAGTTGTGTGTAAATATCGGACGCTCGTCGAGTGTGTGAGCAGCCACATGCGGCCGTGATGTGCGCTCCGCATGCTAGCTCATAAGCTAACAGGCTAACTGTCCTGTAATTGCTGGTTTGCGTGTAGACTCCCGTTGAATAAATGTGTAATCTCTTATTTATTGTCTATGATATTTTGCGAACACTGTCAAAACACGTCAGTTTATTTTCTATCTGATGGCTGCTGTACAGTTAGCAGAGTTGCTGTAGCTGGTTAGCGTTAGAGAAATGCGTTTCTAATGTTTGTTAATGCTAAACTTTGTTCCTTTTAGATTTGTAGGCGACCACCTGAACAACCATCAAACATGCAGAACGACGCCGGTGAGTTTGTGGACCTCTACGTCCCACGGAAATGGTGAGTGGCTTGTATTATACTGGGGTGACTGGAGGGTAATGGGAAGATATTTGGGGACTAGCTTGTGAAAAATATATTTGCTAACAGAAATAGTTGTTTTGGGTTTTTTGGGTTAACTAACAAATACTCAGAATCAAACTGTTTCGTGTGTGTCACAGCTCTGCTAGCAACAGAATCATTGGAGCCAAGGACCATGCCTCCATCCAGATCAACATTGCTGAGGTAAACTTATGAAGTTCAGTCTTACAGTTGATCCAGTCATCTGTGACAGAACTGGATTAACTAGACCAGTGCTGATGGTGATGGTCAGTGCTGGATGACTGTAATAATGCTGATTGAAATACAAGACATGGAATCAGTACCACGACTTTGCTTTTTCATCTTAGCTCACTGAGTACAAGATAGTTTTATACTTTGTTTTGTTAATTGGCCAAATGTGAAAGGTCATTTTCATGCAAACAGATGTAAACAAACAAAAAAAATCATCATGAAATGAACTATGATGTGTCACATTGGGTGAAGACAAGTCTTTTAATTCTTATCTGAAAATTGAACTTTGGAAAGGTGGGTTTCTAACTGCTGCTGTTATTTCTGTGTCTTCGGTCTAAAGAATGCCAAAACATAAAATCTTTAATCTGCATTTAGCTAATTAAAATGTCTCAGGCGACCTGTTATTGTCAAAGCTGACAGTGTGATCCACAAGCAAACTGACACCAAGGCTGCCTCCGACTTTTGAAAGAAAAGGTCTGTTTCATGTTTCAGCTGCATGTTTTTACTCGTGTTGAAAAGGCAACGATGGCTGAACCTCCAAAGGTGCTCAGCACTGAAAATCAGGGTCTGCGTTAATCAGAGCTGGGCGTTTTACGGCCCGCACATCCGGCCCTTAGGGCATCCCTGTCCGGCCCCCGTGAGGTCAATCGTAAATTAGAACAGAAACGAATAAGTATTTATGCTGTGCACGCAATACAAGTGTGATGCTTTTATTTTGAAAAGCATGCCGCTTTTTTTTTTAAATTGATGTAAGGATGTGCATGTACAGCTACAAGTGATGCTGCCAGCTAGCCCTCAGAATGTCAGCTCACGCCAAAAAAAGACAAGTTGATGCTGAATGCTGCGTTTGAACAAGACATGGAGGCTAAATATTTATGTCCAGAAGTCAAAGGTGACGCTGTGAGCTCAGTTTGTGGTCCACAGGTCGCTGTGTTCAAGGATTACAGTTTGAATCGCCACCACGTGACCAAACATGAGCAGAAATACAAGCTGTCTGATCTACAGTGTGCGAGGGAGTCCGATGCTTTGCTAGCTAAGCTGCGAAATCAACAAGGACTTTTTACTGAACTTTGCACATCCAGAGATGCAGCTGCCAAGACAAGTTATGTCATGTCCCAGAAAATGTCGAGAAAAAGTGAACCGAATGCAGACATTTAGCCAGATTTCAATGCACATGTTCAAGCCAGATGCAGACTGGATTTTTCCCCCGAACAAGTGAAACGAAGTGAAAAACGTTAAAAGCACATTTTGCTTTTTGTACAAAGTCGACGGTCTGCTGATCTTTAACATCCTGCAAAACACCTGCAAAGATGAATGTGTTAAAAAGAAGATGAAACACTGATGTAATGATTGTTTTTGTTTTACTGTTCAGTACTTCTGTAGGAGGATTTTCCTGTTTGACCTTCACCACAATTTCATATATTTATAGAAATATTTCCAGAATATCCTTTTCCTTCTGATGACCAGTAGCAGATAATTGAAATATATAATTTACTGCTTTTTACAACGAGAGAAAACGAATATTGAGCAGAATTAAGTTCGTTATTGTTGGTTCAGCCTCCAGCAGCTCAGGTTTCTCATGCGGCCCCCTGTAAAAATGAATTGCCCCCCGGCGTAGATGCGTTTTGTCAGTTTTTATGACAGTGTGTTGCTTATGAGGCAGCCCACGAGCTTGACAACAAAGGTTAACTCTGTGTGCGGTTATGAAGCGAACAGTCGGCTCAGCGATGGTTGTAAAATTTGCATGGAGTTGGACAAAAGAGTGAAGCACAACAGCACAGAGACGACTGGATGCTGTCACATAATGTGAACATTTCATGTGTATCGTAACCTTACAGGCTGCTGTGACTTTTCATTCATTTCTTTGTGAACGGCACGGTTTCATATTCTAACTTTGACAAAGGTTTGTATGTTCAGTGATGGTTTACAGCAAGTTTCAGGAGTCTGTTCACACACTGCGGGGCAGTGAGTGGAAAAGTGTGCTGCCTTTTCAGATGTTTCCATGCTGCTTTGATAAACGAGCATCAGGGGGAAATGTGATCATTCAAAGGACGTTGGATTGAAAAAGGTTTCCTTGTGCACTGGTTGTTTTGGACTGAAAATGTTCTGATCCAGTGTGCTCTGTCCTCCCCAGGTGGACAAGGTGACTGGTCGCTTCAACGGTCAGTTCAAGACCTACGCTATCTGCGGCGCCATCCGCAGAATGGTGAGCCTCGGCTGAATCTCTGCTTCATTGTATTTTGCCTGTCACAAACACAGTAGAGCCAACAGTTTGGTTGTCATCACAATGAAGCTTGTATGGGAGCATTAGTCACACCTGCAGGCTCACAGGGAAGTCTGGTGCTTAAAGTCATGATATAAAGTCTTTAGCTGCCTGCCCTGTGTGTGTGTGTGTTCGACCAAACGTGTAGATTAAACATTTTCAGGCAAGTTTCCGACTAAATGATCAGAGGGACAAATGTGCAAATGTGTTTTTGTCTGCAGGTGCTTTTCTAGCACCCTCTTATTGAAAGTGGATGATAAATCAAACATCAGTTCTATTTTTTTTAAGTCGTTTGTCGTACAGAATCGTTTTTGTGGATGTGCAGCTTCTGTCATCCATCCACTAAAACTCTGACAGGTTTTGAATTTGTCAGCACAAACTTCAGATTCCACTTTGCAAAATCAAAAGTTCATTTTGTTTCCTCTGCGGTGGAAACGGCCTGACCGGAGTGTGCTGGTGCTCTAACACTCTGTAGTCTCAGATAATGGTCTAAACGCTGAAGTCTTTGGGCTGAACTCTTTTTTTCCTCCTGCAGGGTGAGTCTGACGACTCAATCCTGAGGCTGGCGAAGAATGACGGCGTCGTTGCAAAGTAAGAACTTGTTCTTGAATGTCGTTCCTCCTGCAGAATGACCAGTTTGTTTTTTGTAGACATGAAAATAATTCAGAAGCATGCAGGAATCAGACTGACCAACAAACAGTCACAACTGTAGCTTTGTGCTTTTTTATGGACCTGAGCACAGCGTTACGCAGGCTTTTCTGTGATGTCACAGTGTAATGATGCATAATTATACATCTCCTCATGTGTCATGAATGTTAATGTGACCAAGCTAAACGTTGCTGCTGAAATGTCTGGTGTTTTTGTGACGGTTGGAAAAGCCCTTTAACGCTGGGACACTTGAACTGAGCAGTCGGCCATGACAGTGAGCCAGCGTGCAGCAGTCTGAAGCTACATGCCTTTTAGCCTTCGTTCCTTTTATTTCCTGCACCCTTCCCCCGACGGCAGCATGTCAGAGTGTCTTTAGTGGATTTTTAATGTCCACCTGTAAATGAAGAAATCTTCTCTCCTGAAAGTTGTGCAGCTGATAGCATAAACTGGGTTTCACATTAGAAATCAACGAGAATGAGATGATCAGTGTGGCTGCAGAGATTTTCAAAATAATGAAAGTGAGAAAAGTGTCGTCATTTCTCGGGAAGGATTTTTAGCAGTTTAGATCAGACAGTTTGGATTCGGAAGCTAAAGTCTGTTTTCTTCTTGTTTTGCAGGAACTTCTGAGTGTGACGCCGGATCTGCAGACACTTTGTTAAATAAAATGAGAAAAAAACACTTTGTTCACCATTGTTCTGATTTCTCAATAACTACTGAAAGGTGTAAACATGCGAGGCGTCCTGTGCAGTGTCAGTCAGTCAGTCAGTCAGTCAGTCGTCTCCTAACAGTTTAGTTCATGGAAGAGACTTAAACGTCAGCTTGTGATGTTCTGGCTCGTGGACGGTCAGTTTTTGTTTTCTTAGAATTGTTAAAATATCCAACTGAGAAGTTAAACGGATGACACATAGTCGACCAAGTTTATGGTTATTATCTTAAATCTAATCTTTAATCAGCCGTGTTTGGAGTCGATATCATCCGAACACTGTGCAGCTGTAGATGAAAGGATGAACAACGGTGTGACAGAGTGGGAAACGTTAACAAGATGTATTAGATGAGAGAAATTCAATATGTTTCAATTTCAATACGTTGAATGTTTCGTGGTCCAGGTCTGAAAATGCTGACGCAGTGATTTTTGATTATTAGCTCCCACATAGAAAAACATCCCTTTCTTGTCACACAGCACAACATGCTGCACACACGCCATGCATTGGTGAAATTCTTCCTCCGCTTTTGACCCATCCCGCCAAGTCCTTCCTCCGCGGCAGACCAGGAGCGGTTGCCTGCCAGCCGACCGGCGCCCGGGGACCCAGTTATTTTTGTCACCATTGGTCAGGTGGTGATCTTCTCGCATGTTTTTACTGTGGGTGATGTCTGCTGTTCATTGGCAGGAAGCAGTTTGACCATGAAAAAGGTGAGGGATCACTGTCAGAAGCCAAGTTTTGACTCATAACAACATTTGTACAGCCTTACAACCAGTATGCTGCTTGAGTATTTTCAGCTGGCTTCTATTGCAATGAGGTGCTGAATGCAGCCTCACAGAAGTAGACGTTAAAAGGTCCGGTGTTGTGGTTGGTTGCCATAAAATGAAGAGGTTGCCAAACAGGACATCTCAGTAACAGTGAATATCATGGGACTTAGTTTATTAATTTTGGAGGAATCGCACAAAAGCAGTCTCTTAGGTCAGTATATAAGCCATTACAGACACATTGAAGCGGGACTGCACCTTCACTTCCTCCAGCAGGGGGCAGCATTCGACAAGAAATGAACTTCAAAACCAGAAAACCCTGTTCCACAGAGGAAATCCAGCTCTGGGTCATCAAGGTGTTATTTTCAGCTGTAATTTGAAAATCGAAAACCTTAATAGAAAATTTATACATCAGATGCCCTCTTTAATGATTCAATCACTTTGCTGATGGTCAATTATTGACTTACAGCGATACCTTAATCAGAATCAGAGTTCCTTCACTGATTCATTGATTTTTTTGTAGCAGTGCTCCATACAAAATAGAATTATAGATTAGAATAAAATTAAGAAAGAACTAGAAGGAATATATATATATAAAGGCAATATAAAAAGAAACAGAATATTAATACTAAGGATATATGTAAATAAGAAATATACAGAAATATACCACACAATAAAATGTACAACAATAAAACAAGTATTTTTACTATATACTGAGCAATTGGATGTGCAAAATTGAGATGGAAAATATACATTAGAATTACACTATATACTGAATATTGAATGTGCAAAATTGAATTAGATGTGCCGAAACTGAAATTGTAAAATATACAACAGAACAGACCAGACAGTGAAGTCCAAGGGCCATTCAGAGGGAGGAGTTGTACAGGTTGATGGCCACATGCAGGAATGATTTCCTGTAGCGTTCAGTCCTGAGTTTTGGTGGTATGAGTCTTTCACTGAACGTACTCCTGTGCCTGACCAGCACATCATGAAGTGGGTGAGAGACGTTGTCCATGATAGTCCTTAGCTTATTCAGCGTCCTCCTCTCTCACACCACCATCAGAGAGTCACACTCCATCCCCACAATGTTACTGGCCTTATGGATCAGTTTGTTGAGTCTGTTGGCGTCTGCCATCCTCAGCCTGCTGCCCCAGCATGCAACAGCATAGAGAATTGCACTTGCCACCACAGACTCATAAAAAATCCTGAGCATAATCCGGCAGATGTTGAAAGACCTCAGTCGCCTGAGAAAATAGAGATGACTCTGGCCCTTCCTGTAGAGAGCGTCAGTGTTCTTTGCCCAGTCCAGATTATTGTCAATATGTGCCCCCAGGTACTTATAATCCTCCACAATGTCCACAACGACCCCCTGGATGGAAACAGGGGTCACAGGTGCCTTGGTTCTCCTCAGGTCCACTACCATTTCCTTAGTCTTTGCCACATTTAGTTGCAGATGGTTCTGCTCACACCATGTGACAAAGTTGTCCACAGCAGCCCTGAACTCATGTGTATAATAATGATATTTTATTCTATTTTAAATACTTCTCTAAATGATTTATGTGTTGTATGAAGGGGAAACTTTGATTTCAATGTGCAACCCTGTGTCATAAAATGACAAATGAAGCTTAATACCTTGATATTTGTTCTCATAGGGTACATTTTTGTAAATGGCAAACTTGGCCAAACTTCTTCTATTCCTCAAGCTATAATTTATTTTTCAACAGAAATTTTAAAGTCATTTTTATATTTACTGGCATAGTAATTAAAATTCGTGCAGGCCGTCTCGTCTTAACAAGTGTCAAACTTCTCTGAGATCCGTCAAACAGCGCCCCCCTTTGAATACAACGTGTTCTTAATGTCGGTCAGTCTGGTGAAAGAGGGTATTGCTCCGCGCAGGTGCCACGCCGTGTGAAACCCGGTGAGGTTAACTTCCGTTGAGTTTAACTTTTCAGCGTCAGGCTGAAAAAAACAAATATAACGCTGGGAAACTGTGAATGTTCTAGATGGTCAGCAGCACTCTGACTTCACCATAATGAAACTATAAAACGTTAGCAACGTTTTATAGTTCACAGTTAGCTTGCTAACTTTGTAGTTTAGCTAGCCGTCGTGTGTTTGTAAAGCTAGCTAGCTAACATTAGCGTTAGCAGGTGACAACAAAGAACAGAAGACCCCTGAGTAGGAGTAAATAATAAAGGTTAGGGGAATCATACCAGTGATTTTGTGTGTTGTAGGCCATTTACCACGCATAATTTGCATTTTAACCAACAAATCCGTGTTCAGATTGAGATTTGGATGCCTTTGCTGGTTCCGGGCCGCCAGTTTTCATCGACTTACTTGTTAGCGGCTTTTTCATTTTTCATTCATTTTCATTTGAACCAATACAAATCATGGCTGCCTGTGACAGCGGGGAGACTGCATCCAAATCTGTTTTTCCATCAGAAACAGTAATTCAGAAGCCAAAATGTCATATAAAATAGTGATTTTGTCTTGTAAGTTAGGCCACATGATGACAGGTGACATTTGGCTAATTAGCCAAAATGGATCCATCAATCAGGCTCTTAGGCCTGAAGTCCACTGTGAAGTTACTGGACATGGTTATTCAACACTTTTCCACCTTGAAGGAGCTTCCTCTTCGCATGAGGTCAGTCTAACGCTCTTCCTCGTTGCTCTGTGGTTTATTTTGTGTTTTAATGTCCTGCTTTGTATGGAGACATGCTGTACAACATCATGGGATCATATTCCTTAAATGCATTGAACAGAGTGTGTTGTGTTATGTTATGGTGTGGCTTGTTGAAGCTGTTTCAAGCCATTTCTGGCCTAGATAAATGATGAAGGTGAGCTTCCCAGTGACAAAACTGATGCTGGTTTGTTGCTCCAGGTGGATTCAGTACTTATACTTGGGACTTGGAGCGTTTTACCTGCTGCACCATCTGGCTTTCAAAGAAGGAGCGAGCAGATGAGAAAGAGGTCAAAGTGGGAATAACAGGGCAAAGTGAAGGCGGGGGGGGGGGGGGGGGGGGGGGGGGGGGTTACAGTGGTCATTTAGGCTAAACACAGTGTGGAGGCGACGGCCCAGTGGTGTGTGAGAGCGCTCTCAGGGCGTCTTTAACCTCGCACAACCCCACCGACGGCTGTCATCAACTTCTGCTTTACTGCTTTGTTCCCACACAGTCTCCCTCTTTTTCTTCCCCTACAGGTGAGCAGCCGAGCAGATAAGCAGCATGTCATCACGGTCTTCGTCACCTCCCATCCTCTGTCATTCTCTCGTCTTTTTTTCCCAGAAGGCCCGGCTGGACTGTGCAGGAGGTATGTGAGTACTTGCTTCACCTCTCATTTGCGTCCAGTGAAAACCACTCAAAGGACTTACCCCGTCCAGCCAATAGGTAACCGTCTCTCACCTTCTCAGCAGTCTCCCCTCCCTCCTTCCCTCTTTCTCAGGTGAAATGACAGACTCTTGTGAGAGTGCTCATCTGTTCAGCCTTTTAATCGCATCACTTCCCCTTTATGGACAAATGACTAACTGTTAGGAGCCTCAGACCTGTCTGCTGTGAGAAAATGTGGTGGTGTGTGTGGAGACTCTGGGAAAGAAAGAGGCGTAGATTATTTTTTAAAAAAACAGCTAAAATACCACATTGAAGTACGCAAGAATGATATAGAAGAAGACTTAATGTCAGCAGCCACACATGGCCTTGTAAACACAGCTCTTCTTCACACTAATAGGGCAGAAAATTAGACCTGAATCCAAGTTAGTGTTGACATGCTATTAGCATTAAACTCAAAGCCTAGCGAAGTAAAGTAATGAGTTAATTTCAAATAAATGATCCATTTCATGTCTGTAAAATTCGTAAGATCTGCCTTTTTAATTGTTGGTCTGTTTCAGTATTTGTATAATACACCCTCAGACACACACACACACACACACACACACACACACACACACACACACAGTGGATCTAAAATGCCAAACATTCATTGAAACAAACACTCAGCCTGTGGCAGAGAGCGCCCGGCGAGTCACAGCTCGCCAAACAATGATCTTAACATGAAGGGATGGAAGCCCCTCACACTCCCCCCAAACCCCCTCACCTGGCCCCCTGCATACCTTTCACACACACACACACACACACAGACACACAAAGAACACTGTTTCAGCCCTCAGACACGGGACAGGGAGCCGATATGTTCCCATGGCAGAGTCCACGTATGAATACGTCCTAACTCTAGACTTTTATCGCATTTGTGTCGAGCAGCACTTTGTGTTCTACGAGCAGGTTTCTGTGACTCAAGCTCAACCTCATTTTCATCTCAACAGAGTTCACGTCGCTGACTGTTGCATCACAGCACTGATCCAGCTGCTTCTGCCCTCAGCACTTTACATCTCGCAGCTCTTCAGGGCTGCACAGGCAGCGTAGTGGGAAGCAGCAGAAGCAGCCGGAGCTGCATGTTGAAACCAGCGTGTGGATGCCGCCAGCTCCACCTGCAGTTCCTCTAGAGGCCACAAGGTGTCAGCTGAAACAGAACTCAGACTGCATTTAGGCAAACAGGTGAACTTCGAACTTAATTGTTCCGATTTAAATCAGAAAACACTGACAGTAAATCACTCTGAATAATTTATGAAGCTTTATAGTTTTATTTCGTCCCACAGTTTATATATTAAATCACAGTTTCTCCTCACTTCCTGCTTTCTTTTTGTCCACCTCTCTGAATGTCTGTCCCTCACTTTTTACATTTCACCATCACTCTCGTTTCCTGTCCTCGACCTGCTCCTCTCTTCCTGTCTTTTGTCACGTCCCTCTCTTACTCTCCACTCTCTATCTCTCCATCTCTCTCGCTCGTCCTTTTGTCCGTCTTCATAAGCAGCCCGTCTCTTTGTGTCTCTTTGTCCTCTTTCAGACGCCAGCAGACTTCAAAGTAGGCGAGATCCATGAGGGGAAAGGAGGTGAAAGAGACACTGGTGAGAGAGGAGGAGAGGGAGGAGGCTGCAGTTCTAAGTGAAATGAATCCTAACTTATACCTGTGGTGGCTTTGTACCGCTGCAGCTGCATGAAAGCAGTCTCCTCGGTATTCTACAACCTACACACATACAGTAAAGTAAAATGTGGCAGTTACATCATACGTAGAGAATATCACTGCTTTTATCAGAATAGGTTTTTTACGTGCAGGCAAAATGTTTATCTACTTATATGATTTACATGTATTTTAAATCGCTATAAATTGGAAACCTTGAGCTGTTGGTCAGACAAAACAACCAATTTAAAGTTGTCGCCTTGGGGTGGCATTTTACACGGTTTCTGACATTTTGTAGACTTAACTGTTAATCAATAAATTGGGAAAGTAAATCACTGATCAGTATTGAAAGGAATCAGTAGCTGCTACCTTTTCATTTGTGTCAGACTTAAATTAAAACATTTTTTAAAGTTATAGATATTTTGGGAAATACAATTATATATATATTTTTTTATTACTGAGCTTTAAATAAAACCAAAGTTGTGTCGCAGTGTTGCATCCAAGTATACAGAACATTTCAATGGAGGGACTAAGAGTGTGGAAGTTCATCCTCTGAGGGGCATGAATGTGGTCAGTAGGCAAGGCGTCGCTGCAGAAAAGCCACTGGAGCTCTCAGGAGCATGAATGTGCTTATTGAACCTCATGGCTGTCTTCCAGGCAGCGGGACACCACATCGTGTGCTGTGCAGACGGTCAGACCATCTGATCAATAACATCAACCTGTGATCGTTTCCACAGGGCGGGAAGAGCAGAGCTCATACGAGGAACGAGCGAGAGAGAGAGAAGGCCCACCAGGAGTGTGTGTGGTTTCAAGTATCTTGTTGAAAGAGACCAAGAGAAGGGCATGTAGGTACCTGCCTCTCTCTCTCACACACACACACACACACACACACACACACACACACACACACTTTAGTCCGCTGTCAACCCCAAACATCCCCTCCCCGGCCCACAGCACTTCAAACATATCCGCCCACTCCGCCGTGTGTGACATTTGTGTGTGTGTGTGTGTGTGTGTGTGTGTGTGTGTGTGTGTGTGTGTGTGTGTGTGTGTGTGTGTGTGTGTGTGTGTGTGTGTGTGTGTGTGTGTGTGTGTGTGTGTGTGTGTGTGTGTGTGTGTGTGTGTGTTGAAGTCGTATCTGATCCAGAATGGGAGGTGGAGCATCTCAGGAATGCTGGGAATAGACGAACAGTATTTACTCAATACAGTTATCATCTAAATGTACTGAAGTTATGGCTGCAAGGGAGGCAGACTTGGATTGTGTGTGTGTGTGTGTGTGTGTGTGTGTGTGTGTGTGTGTGTGTGTGTGTGTGTGTGTGTGTGTGTGTGTGTGTGTGTGTGTGTGTGTGTGTGATGATAAGAGCATTAAGCGAAGTTTTGGCTGAAGGCAGATAGGAGCAGATGGATGAAGATAGAAGGATGAGGACGTTTGGAGCTGCAGAGCTGCTCTCAGCTGACACCTGCACCACATGGACAAATTGAAAACTCCTTTATTTATGTAAATATCTGCTTATTGTGAATGTGATGCAGCAGCACGTTTCACAGACTGGGAAAGATGTGGAACGCTCCAAAAACACCTGTTTGGATCATTGCACAGGTAAACAGGCTGATTGGTAACAGGTGGGAGCATTATGGTGGGGTGTGAAAGGGGCGTCCTGGGAAGGCTCAGTCGTTCATAGAGGATGGAGAGAGGTTCAACAATTTGTGAACACATGACTGGATGAATCCCAGCTTTTTTGCATCTGGGTCGTTCATTCTTACTAAACCAGCTAAGTGCAAACACGTCTTTTCCTCTGTGGCCTTCCTTCCACTCAGGAGCCTCTTAGACCAACATTAGCTCTCTTTCTTCTGAATGAACTTCTGCAGAAAGAAGGTAGATTATTTTCCAACATGAGTCGCTATGAGATAATCGTCACTGTGATAACTTTCCACCCGTCTGATAGTTTTATAAACCTTGCAGCGTTGAGTCTTTTTAGAGATGTGTGGTTCTCACAGGACCGCCACCCTACGAACATGTGATGAACTGATGGAATATGATGCACAGCTGTAGATTAAATTAGCCAACAGGATGTAAAGTAGTCATGCAGAGTAAGAGTATTTCCACAGTGTAGTGGGTATCAGCCGACATTTAGCAGCCATCGACCACCTGAGCGTAAACACCTGGTAAATATCATGTGGTCATGTGATAACCTCTGAGTCTACCAGTGAAGGATTCACCTCGCAATGCATTATGGGACACCAAGTGCTGGCTGGAAGACGCCGGTTGTGTCTTTGAGGCTGCGTTTCTCAGCCACATGTCTCATTTACTTCCTTGCGTGTGTTTGTGTGCAGGGACCAGCAGGGGGTAAGTGGGTTCAATTAATGGAGCAGTTAGCAGTTAGCGGTTAGTTAGCAGTTGCCACAACAACAAGAGGCCTGTCCCTCGCTTCTCCTTTGGTCTCCTTGGTAACCAGGAAGTGGATTAGTTATAGAGTTGAGGGAGAAAGACACAGAGAGGGAGAGGATTAGTGAGGTGAAACGACAAGCCCTCTCTCTCTCTCTCTCTCTCTCTCTCTCTCTCTCTCCTTATTTGTCTCTGTCTTCACAGGCTTTCCTTTTTCTCCCTTTCAGGACTCGATTCCTCTTCACTCTCTGCTCCTCTTCTTCTATCTGTCTGTCTTCTGCATCTGTTGATCAGTCACTCTCATACATTATCTCACACTTTTGGTCAGCAGGTCACCTTCATCCATCAGTGCACGTACGTGTCTCATGAGTTCATGTTAACCAGGTGAATAATTCTTATAATCGTAAAGGTCGTGCAGGTTTTAGTGTCCATGAAGTTAAATTACGTTTACGTTTTGAGTTCAGCATATTCAACATATGGAGAAATTTGTTTGTCTTCTTTCTGAGAATTGGACGAGAGGATGGATCACAGTGTCTGCACCGTACAGACTGACAGAGCTTAGCTTAGCTTAGCATAAAGACTGGGAGCAGGGGGAAACAGCTAGCCTGGGGAGCTACACGAGCTGTTTAATACGTCTACGCAGCGTTTCTTGCCTGCTAACATCGTTTCACCTATCTCAGCTACCAGCTTGCTTCAGCATTAAGACTTTTATTCTTGTGAATACTGAATAATACTTGACATGAAGACACAGTCGTTTTGTTGTGTGTCTGTAATTAGATGGAGCCCTCACTGCTGCTGCTTTTTACGTTTTTAGCATGTAGCTCTCATGATGCTGGCTCTGTTCACTCTTGACATCATGTCAGCAATGTGCATCATGTGCTCGGTTTTACCAGCAGCAGCAGCAGCAGAAGAAGAAGAAGAAGGGACTCTCACCCACATTAACGTGCAGGTCAAGTTCACGGTTTGACCTTTGTGTGAAACCAGACAGACAGAAACCCGACTGAGCTGCGTTTACGCTCAGAGCTGTTTGAAATGTTGAGAAGGACACTGAAATATTGAACCTCTGTGCGTTGAGTTAGAGTAACAGACGAGTTCAACGTGATGGGAAATGCACTAATTGATAAACGTGCTGGGAGAACTGATGCTCTCTCATGTCTGTGTGTTACGTGTGGAACAACAGCTGAGAGATGATGAGCTTAACTGAGCGTAAAGGCTGAAAGAAGGGGGAGAAACAGCTAACCTGGCTCTCTCCAAAGGTCAAAAACATATCTACCAGCGCCTCTAAAGCTCACTTATTAACACTGTCCTTCCTTCTGAAGTACGAGTGTGAACCAAGCTGAGATCTGTTAATGTCAGTCGACCCGTTTATCATCCTACCGTCCTCTTTGTTTCACTAAAGCTTTTACTTTCCTCTGTGCTAGTTCAGCCTCCGTGCTCTATGTACGTCTCTTATCACGTCTCCTCCGTCTGATCCATTTCTGCTGCTGCGTTTAAGTTTTCCTGTGAGCAGAAATCTGTAGATTAGGAGGTGATTAACCGTCAACAAGCTACTCAAATTTGTGAATGTGTTTTTTATCACCGTACTCTGAATATTTTGGGGTTTTGGATGTGGAGCAGAATTTTTTTTATTGTCTGTCATGTTGCAGGCTAAATTTAATACTACATGAATTGATTAATCATGAAAATTCCTGGAAGTTGTTAAGTTGCGGCCCTAAACGAGAGCACGCTGCCCACAGAGTGTCTCCGCTGAGGCCTGTGAGCCGACAAACAGCCTGAGGAATGTTCTAGTGTGTCAGTGAATGAAGCTCTGCAGCATTAACACACTGCCTCGAGACTCCTTTAAACCACAGGAGGTCGCCGACCCCTGTGTGTGTGTGCGTGCGTGTGTGTGTCTGTGTGTGTGTGTGCATGCGAGGCAGCGGCCCACAGGTCAGAGTTCAGCATGTGTTTGACAGACGATGGAGGAAGTAGGTGTGTGAACTTTCTGCACGTCACACAAACATGGCGACCGTTTCACCTGCCACCTTTGTGTTTCCTCTGCAGGTCCAACAGCAGAGGATTTGTTTCTGATGTCAACGTCCTTTCTAACCAAAAGGCCTGTAAATATTACTTTGACTCACCTGAGCAGCTGTGTGTGTGTGTGTGTGTGTGTGTGTGTGTGTGTGTGTGTGTGTGTGTGTGTGTGTGTGTGTGTGTGTGTTTGTTTGTGTGAACTGCTGTTATCCTCTGAAGGGCTTCCTGTAGTTTGATTAGATGGTGGTGCTCAAGAGTCTAAGAACAGACACACACACACACAGGCACGCACACACGCACACACGCACACACACACGCACACGCACACACACACACACACACACAGCTGCTCAGGTGTTCTGCAGAGTATGTGTGTGCAGCTTTTTTTCCCCCCAAAAAATCAAACCTGAAAGGATTTCTTTAGGTTTTTAGTAAAACCAGCTAGCTGCATTTAAGAGCCTGTACGCTCTTATAGCCGAACACATTTTCATGCATCCTGTGAAAAAATGTGCCATCGTGAAATTCCAGAGGTCTCCTGTGATGATGTTTTGGAAGTCTTTGATTCAACAGTCTCCAGAAAATGTGCCTGAACTTGTTGCATTCTGCAGCGACTAACATTTTGTTTTTTTCTGTTCAGGTGTCGGAAGTAAAAAGTGGAAAATGTGTCATTACTGAGTTTTAACTCAGATGAATAACAGTCAGCAGCCATGAAGCTAAATGCTAACATCAGCATGCTAACATACTCACAGTGACAATGTTAACGTGCCGATGCTAACCAGGTATAATATTTACCATGATCAACATCTTCGTTTAGGGTGTTAGCATTTGCTAATTAGCAGTGAACACACTGAGGCTGATGGGAACAAATTGAAAATTTGACCTGATGGTGACGCAAGATAAAAAACGAAGGCATGGTCAGAGTGATGAGAATGGGTTGTGTGGGTTGTCCACTGATCACAGGTTTGATCCCCTCCTGTTCACGTGGTGCAGTGTTCCCAGGCAGGACGCTGGTGGTAGCTATATAAATACTTACTTAACTCAATCTATCCAACCCTTAATACAAGTTATGCACATTTCCAGGTGCAGTATTCCACATGTTCTATCCATTTCTTGAGATTAGCACATCGCGTCTGCCTGCCTCTTCTTGTCTTAATTGTCTAAAAACAATCCTACGTTTCCCAGAATTCCCTGATTCAGCAAAGCCTGAGAAAGTATGCCTGAACTTGTCACATGAGCAACGTTGTGTTTGTTCCAGGTTCTTGCCCTGAAGACGCTGTGACCGGGAGCCTCGTCGCCCTTTCGTCCGTCCTCCACGTTTGGCCAGTTCTCTGCTGGAGGAAGACACAGACGCCAGGCAAGGACATGGACTAAGACAAGCAGCAACTGCCTTTGATGAGTCCGCTCGTCCGCAGCCGTCCTCACACATCAGCTGATATACTGAAGAAAAAGAGGAAGAAATTGAGAGAGGACAACTTAATCAGAAGGACGACAGACAGCAGCTCCCCCCGACTCAAACTGAAGACAGTCGAGCCTTTTCTTCTGAGACATGAGAGTGTGTTGAGATGGAATACTGAGCGGACACACTGTCTCACTCTGTCTCACGCACACTTACATCAAGACACATACTTTATCCGACGGCAGCAGCAGCAGAAGCGGACAAAAGTCTGCATGGGCCGGTCTGACAGGGAGACAGATGAGATTACAGAGACAGGAGGACAGATTGTGAGCGCAGAAGAAGAATGACAGGCCGCCTCCTGGAGTTAAAGCAGACAAACACACACATTCACACACACAGAACCCCCTAAACTAACTTTCCCTGTGTCGCCGTGGTGCTAACGGCCTCAGACTGTTAGCGTGACCAGCAGGAGGCTGGACGCATGCAGCTTTTCCTCTGTGAGCAGACGGCCAGAGGTCAGAGCTGAAAACCAAAGTCAGAAAGCAGAAAACCTCTCACAATTTAGCAACTCCCACCTCAGTGCGTCACGAGTCCAACACCATGGCAACACAAAGCGTGTCCCAGCCGTGTTCGTCTCTTTTCACCTTCCCCTGGAAACGGTTCCTGTCGTCACTGTGCATTTCTGTTTGAAGGTGTTATTTTTACTGTACATATATGTAGAAAGTTTTTCTTTATGCCTCTAAGAATTTAAATTCCCTGGCGTGGGATTAATACTTAATCCAAGCAAAAATCACGAAAATAGTCGTCATAGCAAACAACTTGTTTCTGAATTGGCGGTTCAGTTGAATTAAAACTAAAATTGTGACATATTTCATAGTTATTTGTTGGTGAGATGATGACATGCTGTGAGATCAGGACAGTGTTACTGTCCTGCAGATGGCATTCTTTGTCTTTTCCTGTGTCCCACGGGTCCTCTGGATGGGCTGGGTGTTTGTTTGGATACTCTTTGTGTGTCTGTGTGCTTCGATTCCCCATTTGTTGATTTGCCACTTGGTGGCTGCAGTGAGAGAGAAAATGAACACGTGAAACTTCATCAAATCAACCAGCGGATCCAAACTCTGCTCTGAAGATGCATTTATTAATGAATGAGTGATGACTGTAAACAGAATGGTGTAACACTGAGCTTTGGTGGAAGCTGTGCCCTCCTCCACCACTGGGGACGGGCCAGCAGAGGGAGGGGAGGGGAGGGTGGCTGCGGATCGAGTTGGAGTAGGTGCCTGGTGGAGCGACAGAGAGGGAGAGAGGACACAAACCTCGACGCACCGCTCTCAAACTATCTCTCCGTCCTCTCTTTCCCTTGCACTTTGCACCGCATCTCCCTCTCTTTCCCCCTAATGCTTCTATCCTACCGAACTTAACTCTTTGTGCTTAATTTGGTTTTCTCCTCCATCTTTTATTCTCTGCGCGGA